>NW_024062517.1:0-82084 GCF_006381635.1 Hibiscus syriacus
TGGTTTTAACTGTCTCGATGCATACGCTACCACATTTCCTTCTTGCATTATACACACCCCAACCCTTATGGGATGCGTCACTGTATACTACAAAATTCTTGCCAGATTCCGGTTGAACCAATATCAGAGTTTCCGTCAGAATTCTCTTTAAAGCTTCGAAACTTTCTTGACATTAGAAGTCCAAACAAATGGTATGTTCATTCTCTTTAGCTTTGTTAGAGGCATCACATCATCGAAAAATTCTTAACGAATCTTCGATAGTAACCGGCAAGTCCAAGAAAACTCCGAACTTCAGACACATTCTTAGGAACTTCCCAATCCATTATAGCTTTAACCTTCTGAGGGTATACTCTAATCTCAATTGTCGAGATCACATGACCCAAGAAAATTACTTCGTTTAGCCAAATTCACATTTGGACAATTTCGCATAGAGATTTTTATCCCTGAGAATTTGCAAAACTAGCCTCAGATGTGCGCTGTGCTCTTCAATGGAATTCGAGTAAACCAGTATGTCATCAATAAAGACAACAACAAACTGGTCCAATAGGGTTGAAAAATCCTGTTCATGAGATCCATGAAAGCAGCTGGTGCATTCGTTACTCTGAATGGCATTACGATGAATTCATAATGACCATATCTCGTTCTGAAAGACGTCTTCGGAATATCTTTCTCTTGGATCTTCAATTGATGATAACCCGAACGTAGATCGATCTTCGAAAATACCGAAGCTTCTTTTAGTTGATCAAAAAGTCATCAATGCGCGGAAGGGGATACTTGTTCTTGATGGTCACCTTATTAAGCTGTCGATAATCAATACAGAGACGCATTGATCCAGCATTCTTCTTAACAAATAACACCGGAGCTCCCCAATGTGACACACTTGGTCGAATAAATCCTTTTCTAACAACTCTTGCAATTGATTCTTTAACTCTTGCAATTTTTTCGGAGCCATCCGATAAGGTGCCATTGCAATTGGAGCGGTTCCTGGCATTACTTCAATTTGAAATTCTACCTCTCTATCTGGAGGTAATCTTGGCAACTCAGCCGGGAAAACTTCAGGAATTCTTGAACTATTGGAATCTCCTTTAGCCCTTTCTCTATAGCTCTTAAATCTATCACATTTGCAAGAAATCCTTGACATCCCTATAGCAATAGCTTCTTAGCTGACATTACTGACATTACATTTGCTAAGGGATTAAACTTTTCACTGCTCACACTTATCTCTGTTCCTCCTGGACTTTTCAAGGTTACCTTTTTCAATCTGCAATTACATCTCCATAGTAACGGAACAACCAATCCATTCCCAGAATCACTTCAAACTCGTCAAAGGGTAATTCCATCAGATTAGCAGGGAATTCAATTCCCTGAACCTTTATGGGACACCCCTTACAGACTTTATTCACCCGGGCACTATGGCCTAACGGAGTTGTTACTATAATCTCATTACTCGTAGCTTCTAAGGGAATCCTCAATTCCTTTACCAACTTACTTGTAATATAAGATAATTAGAACCCGATCAATCAGTACCAATACTAATTTATCATACAACTGAAAAATACCTGCTATAATATCAGGGTCATCACGGTCTTCACTTGTCTTTAGATTGTACACCCGTGCGGTTGATCAAACTTCAGGTTGAGCAGAGAATTCAGACGGGTTCCTTCATCTGCCTCTTCCTCGTCCTCTTTGTGAGGAAGAACCAACTCTTTCAGATGGTGCAGGCTCACAACAATCAATGGACAATCCCGGATAAAATGTTCGGCATCTCCGCATCGAAAACAAGTCCCAGCAGCCATCCGACAAGCCCCAGAATGGTTTTTCCCACAGTGATGACACTGTCTCGCTTGACTCAGAGTAGATCCCCAGCCAGATCCTACTGACTGCGTCTGTCTAGGTCTTGCCTGACTTTCTCCCCTAGCTGACGATGCAAATGATTCTGATCTAGCTTGTGATCGAAATCCCGAGTCTCTTCCCCTTTTTGATGGTACTGAGCTAGAAGAAGCACCGTTCTCTTTGATGTCTGAACTCTAAATCCTCAAATCTCTCATTCTGAGCTCTTTTAAGATCCTTGGCGCGATTGATCAGCTTGGAACGAGGACAAATTCAACACTATCAGTATCTCTTTCAATCTAGGGCATAAGCCCTCCATAAACCATTCGCAAGCCTCTTTTTCGGTAGGCACAAGCTCGGATGCAAACCTACTCAGCTTGTTGAACTCACATTCATACTCATATACAGAGCGGTTCATCTGTTCAATTCAAAAACTCCTGCTTCATCTGCCGAATGAACTGTTCTCCTATGTACTTGTTTTTGAATTCATCTAAGAACAAAGACCAAGTCAACTGGTCACTGGGCATCCTTATGGTGACATTCGTCCACCATATCCTTGCCTGACCCCTCAATAAAGATACAACTCCATCTAACTTCTCCACTTCAGAACAGTGGAGACCATCTAACATGATTTTCAATCATTCAACCAAAGATCCGCTGACACTGGACCTTCCTCAGCTTCTCCCTTAAATTCAGGAGCTCCTACGCCTCTCAACTCTTTTGCTACATTTATTCTTGAGTTAGTGGAGCGAAGGTTGAAGGCGCGTCAGAATAACGTCTAACGTTCTGAAGAACGTATCTTGATCTTGCACAGGCACTCCTTGAGATGCCTGTTCTTCACCTTGCTTGGCCAGGGCAGGTGAAGTATGCTTTCAGCATGCCTATCTCTCCCACTTCACTTCGGGAGCTATTATGTCCGGACATCTAATAAGAATAAACACATTGTTCTATTAGCAAAACAACATACTCATACTATACCAGATCAGAAGTTCTCACTATTTGTTAGCATGTATTCTATTTAAAGACTCTATAGACTCAGGTTTATGCCTAGAATTGGCTAAACCATAGCTCTGATACCATTAAATGTAACACCCCAACTCGTATCCCAACCCGGATACGAGTCATGATATACATTGACTTTTAAAACACAACTCATTACAAATAATAGTAAAATACTTGAACTTATATTACGAAAAATACAATATATACATATGGCAATATAAGTTTACCAAAATATTCAGAGCATACACAACTTAACTCTTTAATTACATGCCAACATCCATTTTCATAACAAAATGACCTACTGATTAAGTTGCTTCTGATCTGATAGTTGCAGGAGTAATGTTGTCCAGCTGCTTAACCTCGATCGTCTACTTTATCGGATCCTACGTGTGAAACACTCACACGTTAAGTCATCGACTTAGTGAGGCAATAATATAATAATATCAATAAACATAAAGTAATTGCCAAATGAGATAGGTTGCAATAATAAGATGTATGTAAACATGCAATAACCAAAATCATGTTCTTACACATATACTTATCAATTCACATTCATAAGTTCGCCTTAGTAAGTTCATTAGCCCATGGTACCATACAGAGACCTAAGGTATGTGAGTATTGTGAGGTTGTGCACTATGTTGTCACCATAGCTCATATAATTGCACCTAAGTGCCACGTAGAATTGCACCGGAGTGCCGCGTAGAATTGCACCGTAGTGCCATATAATAATATCCATAAGGACCACATATCATCCTTAAGAATTATATACATATACCAAGGATCATGTATGTGTCTCACCAGACCTCACATGTTCCAAAGAATATATATATGTCCCGAAGGACCACATATCATTCCTTAAGAATCATATACATATACCAAGGATCAAGTATGTGTCTCACCAGACCTCACACATGTTCCAAGAATACATATATGTCCCGAATGACCACATAGACCCTCTACCCTTGGCATGCCAACTATACCTATAGTTCTCATTTACATAACATGGGCTTTCACAATTTATCTAATCATATCACGTAGACATATTATTTCCATACCTTTATCATATAACTCTAACTTTTCTTTCATATTCATGTCCCATAATGCATATGGTATGGATTCATGTCATATATCATCATATGAACTACGATCATGTATCAAATATTGAATCTAGACTTATCACAAGTCTAGAACTGAATAAAATACATATTCATGCTATGCATATGCACTCACCTAGATTTCTTTGTCTTTCCCTCGATTGATCCTACTTGTCGATGGTTCCGAAACTCGATTAGGCTCAATATCTACATAAGCAAAATTTTCAAGATGATTATCATATGCCTAAGTCTTGAAATTAACCTCTAATAGCCTACTAATTTAAGGGATTAATAGTTTAGTCTCTCTTCGTTCTTTTTTTTTTCATTATGGGGGAATCGGTTCCCCCCCTGGGGGTATCAATCCCCCTCTAGCATTCTGGAAATTCATATTCGTTGAGGGGGTATCGATTCCCCTTGAATGGGTACCGATTCCCCTAGCCCAGAAATCCTATTTTGAGCTCGAAAATCATCTCATTTCAGCTCAAACCTTCATATTTTACTCCCTTTAATACTCTTAACTTTCATACACTTACTTAAACTAATTATTATCCATTCAATACCTCTAAAACTTAAAAAAAACTAATCCTCCATATAGAATTTAAGAATCTTACTCAAATTCCAACTTGTTCTAATTTTAATTCTATCACCTCATACTTCTTAATTAGCTTGATGACAAGTCAAATCCAGCTTCTAATTCTTATTATGACCTTTAATCTAAGATTTCATTCAATGGCTCCCAACCTTTAATCTCCCTTAACTTACAATTCTTTGAGTTTCTAGGTCATTGTTTCTCTCCATCATATTTCCTAAATCTTCATTAACCAAACCCATGCTTAACTCATAAGAATTAATCCAAAAGAAGACAACTCACCTTTGCTTGCAAGCTTCACGGCTGGAGAAGAAGAAGAAGAAGAGAGAAATATCTAGAACCTTGTTTTCTCTCAAATGCTTTCCACGTGGTTTATAAAATAACCTTAAGGAATGTTTACTTATTTCTCTTACTAAAATACTCTTTTGCCCTCTTAATTTTCCTTCTTTGCTTATCCATTCTACATGAAACATTCATATTAAATCTTTTAACTATTCAATTTATCTACTTTGGTCACTAAATTTTAAAATTTCACAATTTGATCACTAACTCGGTATGGAGGACGTTACATAAATTATATCAACTGGATGTTAAAAGTGCATTTTTAAATGGTTTTATAAAGGAAGAAATGTATGTGGAACAACCTCTAGGTTTTGAAGATTCAAAATTTCCAGACCATGTTCTTAAATTGACAAAAGCTCGTTTTGGTTTAAAACAAGCTCCTAGAGCTTGGTATGAAATATTGTCAAATATTTTAATTGAAAAAGGTTTTTTAAAAGGGAAGGTTGACACTACATTGTTTGTAAAGCATAAAGTAAAGATTTATTAGTAGTTCAAATTTATGTTGATGATATAATATTTGGTTCGAATGATGTTCTTTGCCAAGAATTTTCTAAGCTAATACAAAGTGAATTTGAGATGAGCATGATGGGGGAGCTCTCATTTTTCTTGGGACTCCAAATCAAGCAAAGAAAAGATGCCATCTTCATCAATCAAGCTAAGTATGTCAAAGATATGCTCAAGAAGTTTGGACTGGAAAATGGTAAACCTCATGACACTCCAATGAGCTCTTCAACAAAGCTTGACTTAGATGAAGGAGGTAAATGTGTAGATGTTAAATTATATAGGTCAATGATTGGATCTCTACTTTATCTAACTGTAAGTAGATCGGACATTATGTTTAGTGTTTGCTTATGTGCTAGATTCAATCATGCCCTAAGGAATCACATTTACTAGCTGTTAGAGAATCTTTAGATACCTTAAAGACACTCCTAGTTTAGGACTTTGGTATCCTAGAGACTCTAGCTTTAGCTTGCATGCTTTTTCTGATGCGGATTATGGAGGATGCAATTAGATAGGAAAAGCACCTCCGGTACTTGCCAATTCCTTGGAAATATGTTGATTTCTTAGTTTTTCAAAGAAACAAAATTATGTTGCCTTATCTACCACTGAAGCCGAATACATTTCAGCTGGTAGTTGTTGTGCACAAGTTTTATGGATGAAACAACAACTTTTTGATTATGGAATTGAAGTTGGTATCATTCCTATTAAGTGTGACAATACTAGTGCTATTTGTCTCACTAAAAATCCCATCCAACACTCTATACTAAGCACATTGAATAAGACATCACTTCATTAGAGACCATGTCACTAAGGAAGATGTAGTTCTAGAATTTGTTGATACTTTGCACCAATTAGCGGATATCTTAAAAACCCTTAGACAATGATAGATTTTAGACACTTAGGAGAGAATTAGGTTTAACCAACCTATCTTCACTTAGTGTTTAAAATAATTTTTAGCACTTTTAAGAATAAATGAAAAATGCTCATAATAGTAATTTTTGATTGCATTCGTTGCTATTAGTTAGGGGGAGTTTATGATTCTTGATGAAAAATTAATTTTATGTTCAAATATCGTTTAAAGATTAATTTAATTGTTTGAACATGATTAATTTTCAATAAATGAGTTGCCAATACCAGTAGAGGAAATTAATTTAGCATTTTTGAGTGTTTAAAATACAGATTTTTAAATTATAGGACAGAGGGAATCGATACCCTTGAAGGGGAACCGATTCCCCCTTTGAATAGGAACTGATTCCCTCTTTGAGGGAATCGATACCCTCAATGGGTTCTGGATACATCAGGACCAGAAAACTCATTTTCTCAAAACCTCTATTCTTTCTTAAACGTAATTCATCCTCTCTCTAAATCTCCATTTTGCCAAAATCATCAAATACAAGTCGGAATAGATCGTTCTTCAACTTTTAATCCTTGCAAACAACATCACATTCTCATAAAATCCAAATTTTCAAGGTAATATTTCAAAATCCTCTATTTCATTGATTTTTTGAACTTAGGACTAGTTTTGATTAGTTCTAAGATGAACATTACATCGGGCATTGGTTATATGATGATCTTACAACCAATTTCGTCAAAAACACTCAATTTTTCAAAATTATCTTTTAATTTCGAAATAAAAAATTTGAGAATTGTTGTTTTGATTCAATTATGTCGTTTTCATAAAAAAAACTATGTGTATTATTATTTTCAAATATTATTTTCCAAATAGTTTTTCAAACATTGCCTTTTAGGATTGGTTTAGAGAACCTTGAAATATTGAGGACTCATTTGAGTTTTGGGTTTGATTATATTGCATACATGTGTTTAAATTTGCAGGTTACATATTCTATTTTGATTCTTAAACCATATCATATCCTAAACGACCTAGGACATTGTCTAGTAGCTCAAGTCAAAATCGACTTCTTATTCCTCCACCCAATAACCCAAATATGACAATTATGGACTCTTGTTTCAACGTACCTGGTTGTGGACAAGATCTATACCATATGCACCATACTTGTTTTAAGTCATACAAAATCTAGGAAGAGTATATCCCTTCGATCCAAGCTATAGAAGATATGAACTTCCAATATCTTCCTACTCTTAAATCCTAGAAGTTTGATAAACTCTTTAAACTCAAACCTTTGGTTTATCATCAATTAGTCCACATTTTTTATTCCATTGTGGTATGTGTCCAAAACGAGCGCCGATCTGAAACTATAGGAATTAGATCCTATCTTTTAGGACAATTCATTTTTATTGACTTCGGCACAATCGCTACCTATTTTGGACTAGATAACTCAGGTTTAATGAAAAAGAGACTGTGGATTCATCCTATAAGTCTAAGGATAGTGATAGTACCCTAAGAACTCATCGTGATATATCCATTCATTATTTGATCTCTTGGTGGTTTAGACCATCCGGAGGTAGGTACTCCTCCCTTAGGAACATAGATATATGGTGAATATATTGTATCCAACATAAAAAGAAGATTAATCTGCCATAGATTATCTTTAGTGAGTTTCCATAAACATTGTTCCCTCCAAGAATATAGAAACCTTGGTTTATGGTTGTCTCCTTAGTAATTTGTTTATCAAACTCGGTCTTAGGGTCAATGGATTTATCGTCCCGAACTCAGAACTTTTAATTGTGAAACTTTTGATGTTCATGAATTTTTATTTTTGGGTGTTTGAATTTGTTGAATAATTGGATATTTGAACTTACATGCTTATATATTTGGTTTGATTTTCCATAAACATTGTTCCTTCCAAGAATATAGAAACCTTGGTTTATGGTTGTCTCCTTAGTAATTTGTTTATCAAACTCGTCTTAGGGTCAATGGATTTATCGTCCCGAACTCAGAACTTTTAATTGTGAAACATTTTGATGTTCATGAATTATTTTATTTTGGGTGTTTGAATTTGTTGAATAATTGGATATTTGAACTTACATGCTTATATTTGGTTGATTTTCAGTTTCATTTTGAGCTTAATGTTTATTTTTGCATC
Source organism: Hibiscus syriacus (assembly GCF_006381635.1). Lineage (NCBI taxonomy): Eukaryota > Viridiplantae > Streptophyta > Magnoliopsida > Malvales > Malvaceae > Hibiscus > Hibiscus syriacus. The sequence continues at coordinate 8,364 of NW_024062517.1, forward strand.
ATTTACATATTAGTTGCATTATGACCAATTTTGCCATGTCACATTATTTATGAATATTGATTATGGAACTAATGGCTAACGTTTCTCTTGCTTGTGATCTTAGCAGCTTAAACTATATATAATCAATTGGCTAAATGATTTCAAAACCTTGTTTAAATTCTTTAAAATGTCTTTTTGATTTAACAAAAAGAGGAGAAGTGTTAAATGTGTTTTAAATGATAAATGGGAGAAGTGTTAAAGTAAGGGGGAGTAATTTCAAAACTAGATTTCAAAATCTTAAAATTACTAAAATGTTTTGTTATATCAAAAAGGGGGAGATTGTTGAAAACATTTTGATATTTCAATATAACAAATTAAGATAAATGAATTTTAAGATTTCTAAATGATTTTCTAAGTATATTCGATATAACTATTCGAATATCAAAACATTGCTCCAAATCTTTAAAAAATCATTTTTAATCCTTAATCAAGTGTAAAATTAAGTTTTAATCTTAAAATAATTTCAAAAATAATTTTACAAAGTATTTCAAACCATTTCAAAGCTAAAAATTCCAGAATGTCCAGAGGGAACCGATTCTCCCCCAAGAGGGTATCGATTCCCCCTGAATGGTTTGGCTCCGAGAATTCCAATATGCTCGGAGGGAACCGATTCCCCCCAAGGGGTACCGATTCTCCCATTTATAACGGTCGAAATATTTGAATTTTACACTTAGGGAATCGATTCCCCATAGGGGGTACCGATTCCCCCCACGCTCCAAGCTGTTTTATTAATTGTTTTCACACTAAAACGGCTACATTATCTTCTCTAATCATCCCCAACGTTCAGAAGTGATTCAAGGTGTATTTAAACAAGTTCTGGAGCCTTTGATCAACAAGAAAATATAGAGAAACAAGAGATAAAGCATCAAACACCAAGTTTGTGAAAATCAAGCCAATTTTCCTTTTAATATTCGTTGCTTTCAAAGAACACCATTTGTGCTCATTTGTAATTATTTGTGAGTGTTCTTTCTTGTTCTAGAATTGTGCAAACAATCTACCTTGTGAGGTTTTCCTTGTAAGTTTGCAAATTTGTGTATTTCTCTTTGAAAAAGAGTGTGCTCAAGAATTTGGGGTATAATTCTTGAGGGAGCTTTAAGGTTACTCTTTGTCCTCAAAAGAAAGAACAAATTAGTGAATTTGTTGGAAAATCCTTAGTGTGGATAGCTAAGATAGTGGACGTAGACTTTGGTTGATAAAGTCGAACCACTCTAAATCGTTGTGCAATTACTTTCAATTTTCTGCAAAAGCTTCCACCAAAATTTTAATTGCCAATTCACCCCCCTCTTTGCCATATTCGTCAATCGATTAACTCAACATAGAGCCTACCTAAGGGCCGCCTTAGATCCGTAAGGATTTACCAACTTGATCAGAGTTGAACTTCCATTCTCCAGCCTACCCAAAGAAAATGTTTCTATAAAACAGTTCAAGTAGTAACCAGTGGAAATAATAAACCATAGTTTATAAACCAGTAAATTCCATGATTCCATAAATTATGAACAATCATATTTTTCAGTGAAACCATAATCAAAGAAAACATACCATGTAGCCATGTTTCATAAGCCAGTAAATCAATAATTTTGGTGAAACATATTTCAAAACATATAAAACAGTCATATAAAACATGAGGAACGCACTAGAGGATCCAAGTATTTTTTAGAGGCACTTTGTAATTGTCAAGAATGGAAAACATGAAACTTATGTAATTTGATCGAATTCCAGGATCAAGGTTCTATTAAAAGGGATCAATTACTAACGGATTTTTCAGACATTTAAGTTGATACTTTAGTACCCCTTTATGGTTCAAGTACATCAAGAAGGTGTTCATGAACCTTTACATTAGAATAATTCAAGATTTAAATTCATTGAGAGCGATTCCATTATCTAGGCCAACAATGGCATTTTAGACATTGATTTCTAGTGGATTCTTAGCAACTTAATCTAATAAGGATGAATCGATGATTCATGGTATTCAAGATTCATGTCAATTTATTAGGATACTAGATCGACTCGAACTGATCATCTTCAGAATCATCTTTGAGTGGAGCTTGAGGAACTCTACTTATTCCGATGGTATTAACTCAATTTATGAATTACAACAGTCTCCAAGATGACCAATGAACTTGAGTCGTACTCCCTAACCTTTAGAGGCAATATAATAATCAGGTTTTCTCGGTGTTTTCAGAATTCATCCAATAACATTAACTTATTTCTAGGCTATGAGGGTATTTTGGTCATTTAGTAGTTAAATTCATCCCAATCACTCCAGAGTTTCCAGAGTATTCAGACGTTTTCAAATTTGGATACATACGGTACTTCAATTCGGTTCAACTTGATCATATAATAAAGTCATTTGGTATTCGAGGTTGATTTATTCATTTCAGAGCTTGAGGGTATTTATTTATTCTAGTTCTTAGACGTTCTTTGGGTTATTTTACACTTCAGGGGCATTCTAATATAGATCCGTAATTTAAATCGATAATTCAATGATTCAAGTGGATCAAGATATGAGTTATCAAGTCGTCTTCATCATCATAGCCATTCATTGTGTTTTTTACACTTTAAGTGTATCATCGTCATTCTACTCAATTTTTTCAATGGCATTACTTTTGATAAATTAGGCGTCAAGTATTCTAGTTCCTTTAGAGTTCAAAGTATTTGTTCCTTTGATCATTGGAGGTTATTATAGTAAGAAGTTAGAGGACATTTCAATAATTATTTTCAATCATATGCATTTTTTCTGATAATTGCTCAAGCATGTCCTTTCAGAGTTTTTTTCACCATCCGGGAAGCCTTGGTATTTTACAGTACAAGGGTATTTTCATAATTTTACCCCATAGGACTATTTTTGGTAATTTCTTATCCAAATAATCCTGGTATTTAACCTTTCAAGAAATTTATCAAAATTTACGGATCTTGAAATCAATTCATTTATTATTGAATCACTGAACTTATAATTATTTCCGATCGATCTTCCATTTTCTCTTTTTCGAGCTGTCTGAGTCTTATACAGTGTTATGTCTTTATTCCAATTTACGTCTCAGTCCATTGATAGTTAAATGCATCTAATCGACCAATCATTTCCATTCATGCATTTATCATCTATCAATGAGTAGGGGTGTAAACGAGCCGAGTCGAGCTCGAGTATCACCGAGCTCGACTCAAACTCGAAAACTTTAAATGTAAGCTCGACTCGACTCGAAAACTCACGAGCCTAAAATTTTCAAGCTCGACTCGAACTCAAAAAGGCTTGAACTCAAAAAAATTCAGGAGCTCGATTGAAGCTCGAGACTCGAGCTCGATTCAAGCTCGATTTTGAGCTCGATTCAAGCTCGATTTTGAGCTCAATTCAAGCTCGAACTCGATTCAAGATCGAACTCAAGCTCGAATTTGAACCTACAAAAATCTTATATTACATTTAAAATATATAAATAATTTTCCCTTTAATCAACCATCACCAATACATTATAATATGAATGTATGAACTATAAAAAATCTAAAAAAATAAAAATACAATTAGAATAATTACAAGAAATTTAGGATAATTAATATAAGCTTTGAAGTTTTTTTATAATAATTATTAGTATCATTATTACTCATGTTTATTATATTAACATATGGTGCAAATCCACCAGGAGGAAGCCTGAGACAGTGCGCCACCCATGTGAACCCACCAAGGAATACCCATTCTGGTCGATCATCCACCGAAACCAATGTTGTTGTCGCCCATCCTGGCCATGCTAGAATCTATGCCCTGCAGACACACAAAACAAGGGACAAAGAGCACCAAGCACAACAAGAAGACAAGAGAAAATAACTGAGTCTGATATATATAAAAGTAATAAAATATAAATTGATTAATGAAACCTATGAATACCCCAATATCAAAAAAAAAAATAAGCCAACAGTTCAGAGGCTCACTATGTAACATCCTCAATACTGGGTTAGTGACCAAATTGTAAAGTTTCAGAAATTGGTGATTAAAGTAGGATAATTGAATAGTTCAATGATTTATTGGAAATATGATGAAGGTTATTTAGTAATTATTGAATGAATTAAAGGGTAAAATGGTCAATTGACAAGTATGATTTTTATATTCCTTTTATAAGATAAGGAACCACGTGGGAAAAGATAGAGTTATCTAGAGTTTTCTTCCTTCTTCCTCCTCTTCCCGTATCTCCAAGCTCAAAGGTGAGTTTCTTTGTTTATGAATTAATTGTTGATTTTAAGGTTGGGTTTTGATTATTAGATGATAACTCAGCTTAAGGAAAGCTTAAGTTATCTTAAAATCAAAGTATGATGGAGTTAGGAGGGATTAAAGATTTGAGGTTCTTGGGTGAAATCTTGAAATAGAGTTCATAACTAGAGTTGATAGTTAAATTTGACTTGTCAAGGGTTTAATTAAGAAGTTAGAAGCCATAGAATTGGAATCAAAACATATTGCAAAGTTGGTTTAATTCTTGAGTTACATATGAGGAATAGAATTTTGAAGTTAAAGATGGTTTATATGGATATAATTTAGTTTAAGCATGTGTATATGAGTTGAGAACATGAAAGGGGATGAAAGATAAAGCATTTGATTTGATTTGAGTAGATTTTCGGGCTTAAAAATGAATTATGGGCTATGTGCATCGATGCACATTCAATGTGCACTGATACATCAAGGGTAAATTTCCAAAAATTGTTCAGTGTGTATCGATGCACAGGAAGTGCATCGATGCACCCTTAAAAATAGAAACATCAAATGCAATTAATGCATCGATGCATAAGGAGTGCATCGATGCACATGTTAAAAGATGCATCGATACACTGTAGAATGCATCGATACACTTCAAGGGAAATAGAATTATACCTTTCTTTTGGTCTAAGAAATGATAGATTAGTGCATATCAATTGGATACTAATATGTATCAATGTATGATTATATAGATATCGAGCACGAACAAGTCCCGGAACGATTATCAAGTCAAGATTTGATCGAAAGAAAGGAAATCATAAAAGTGGATTGGAACTTAGTTAGGCTCAGGTAAGTGCATTTTAGTGATGTATGATTAATGGAAACAAGACTCGCGATGAGTCTATTTTCTATGTTAGAATGCATGAATATATGATTATACGTATATAAATGACATGAATTGTATGTATGCATGATTATATGTGTTAACATGCTTTTGAATGTAATGATATGAGAAGTATGCGCTATGTGATGTATATATATGAACATATGTGAAACTGAACTATGTGACTACGTGAGAAAGTTATGAGCCATATGACATGATATATGTGAACATGAGAAAACAAAGTATAAGATATGAACTATGTGATCCTACAAGAATATGAAAAGAAGCTATGAACTTATATGACATGTGATATGAAAGTATATATGTGAAATGACATAAATGATGATGCCTATGTTATGTGTCATGAGAGCTAGGGTATAGTTGTCATGCCAAGAGTCGAGGTCTACGCGGTCCTTTGGGACATATATGTATTCTTTGGAACATGTGTGAGGTCTTTTGAGACACATACTTGATCATTGGCATATGTATATTATTCTTAAAGAATGATATGTGGTCCTTAGGGACAACCTTATATGCCACTTCGGTGCATTTCTACGCAGCACTACGGTGCAATTCTACATGGCACTTCGGTGCATTTATACGAGCTGTGGTGACAGCATTAGTGCACAACCTCTATAGACTCACATATCTATAGTTCTTAGAAATGTACATGGGCTAGACAAAGATATAACAATAAATATATTGCATGTGAAAAATATGCTTTTGTTATGTTGGTTAACAAGGTTAGGTTCAAGAGGATATGATCAACACATATAAATGATAATAATATGGATAGTGAAATAAGGCTAATGATAGAAATGATGAGTGAGGAATATATGTGTGTATATGTAATGATATATATTGCATATGTGTTATAGGGATTTGTTACATGAATAAGGGTATGAGTGATAATAGTAATGGTTCATACATGATTACAAGCTATAGTTTATATTTTATGTTTATTGCCTCACTAAGTCATCGACTTAGCGTGTGATTGTTTCACACGTAGGTTACCAAAGTGAGAAGAGTAAAGAGCAATATGGAGCAAGACAGGTCAGTTCTCCTTACCAAAGGTCAGATCAGAAGAAAGGTGAATAATATGTATTTTAATACATAAAGTTCTAGTTGGCATGTATTCAAAATAATATATTGTATAAGCTCTGAATAGTTCGATAAAGATTTTGAATAAGTTCTATGTAATAATAAATTTTAAATTACTCACTATTTTATACAAGTAAAGGTTTTTGAAAAGTCAATGTGACGCTTCGGACTCAAATCCGGGTCGGATACGGGTTGGGGGTGTTACATTTAATGGTATCAGAGATATGGTTTGGTTTTTGAATTTTTATTGATAAATTTGAATTGTCATCAACCTAATTAAGAGATATGAAGTGAATTTAGTTCATGTGGATAATTGAGTTTAATTCTTAAATTCTATGGGAATGATAGGATTTGGAGGTTTAAGATGTGATAAATGAGTATTAATGAGTTTAGGTATGTGTATGTGAGTTAAGAATATAAAAAGGGATGAAGTATGGCACATTTGAGTGGAAATGAAGTAAATTTTTGGGTGAAATTTTTTGTTCTGAGCATGGTGTACTGGTACCCTATGAACAGGTACTGATACACTGAGACCAATTTTGAAGAACATCTTCATGGTGTATCTATACATTAAGGAGTGTATCGATAACCCCCTTGAAATGGAAAATTTCGAATTTAATTTATGTACCGATACATAGGCAGTGTACCGATACACCAGTGAAGAGATGTATTGATATCCTCTAGTATGTACCGGTACACTCCAAAGGGAAAATAGAAATAGATCTTTTCTTTAGTCTAAGAAATGAAAGATTAGAGTATATTAATTGGATACTATACATATCAATACATGTTTGTATAGACATTGAGCAAAAGCAAAGTTCGGATAGGTCGGCAGAGTAAGATACGCAAGAAATAACAAGAGCTTAAGAGTGTTCATTGAGACCAGGTGAGTACATGATATTAAGTGTACGTGGTGTTTAGGGAATTAAGACTTGTGATGAGTCTAATTCCGATAATAAATGACATGAGTACAGGAATACAAGCATGGTGTGATATGATGTTATGAGTAATAGAGCATAATCATGTAGGGATATGGTGCTAGATGTATATGAGTAAATGCACATGTATAATTGTTAAGTGCATCTTTATATGTGAACTATGTAAATGCATGTATGTGTGATAATAGGTTATGTGATCATAAGAGATAAGATATATGATAAAAGATATGTGAAAGTGATATGACTCATATGTGTTTCTATTAACATGTTACATGATATGCTATGTATGTTAAATGAGTGATGTGAATACATGTCAGTGTGATAAGCTATGTTAAATGTTATAATTGAGTGAATTTATTGTATGAGAAATAATATGAATTACCTGAGAGCATGTATATATGAATATATATTATGAGATAAGACCTATAACTATGAGCTATGTGAAAAAGAATACAAGTAAATATGAGAAGCTATGTGACCCGAGAATGTGAATTACATGGAAAAATGCTACGTGAAAGTAAATTATGTGTCTACGTTAATATGTGAAAGGATATAAAAGATAATGCCCATGTCATGCGTTATGAGAGCTATAGGTATAGTTGGCATGCTAATAGTCGAGGGTTCTACGTGGTCCTATAGGTATGTGTTCTACATGGTCCTACGGGACATATGTGTTCTATGTGGTCCTACGGGACAAATTTCTATGCGCCTCTAGTGAGATTTATACGAGCTGTAGTGACAGCATTGTGCACAACCTCTATGTACTCACATACCTTAAGTTCTCAAAAGAGTGCATGGGCTTTAAAGAGAATAAAAAATTTGATATGATGATATTTGTGTTCTTTTGTGAAATGGTATTTGTATTGTATGATGTATATAAATAATAAGTTCATGACAATAATAAATGCATGTGTATTGGTCAAATGAGATTATATTTGTTTATGTAGAATATAATAGTACAAATGATTCATGCATGGTAGTGAATGAAAGTTTATGTTATATGTTTATGTCAATATATATGTTCATATGATAAAAAAGAATTAGTGATAATATATTATATAAGGATAAGCATATTAATGATGGTTGAAGTATGTACTCCATCTAGTATGATGTTGTATTATATGATATGTTCATACATTTGTTAGTTACTTTATGTATTTACATGTGTCACTATGTCTATGACTTAGCGTGTAAGTGTCTTACACGTAGGTGTTGGTAAGCAAGAGGATCAAGCTTAGTACCAATAGAACAACACATCTCCACTCGAAGATCATATCAGAAATATTTCGTAAAGTATGTCATGTTATGTAATTGAGTATGTTGGCATGTAAACAAATTTATTAATTATGTACGCTCTGATGGAGTTTAGTAATGTTTTAAACATGTTTCTGAAAAAGAATAACTTTAGAGAATGGAAGTTTTAAATTTTCTAGAGTTTTATAAAAGTAAATGTTTTGACTAATCAATGTGACACCTCGGATTCGTATCCGGGTCAGATACGGGTTGGGGGTGTTACAGCTTTCCATGTCAATTCTACGACAAGCGTTCTTGAAAATATTCGAACAAGAGACATTAAAAATATTGACAAATAAATTGAATATTCTATAAATTTTTCAAAAATATTAGTTCTAAAAAATGACAAAATATGCACATTAATATATGAGTCAAAATACATTAAATAAACATATGCAAAAATAGCAAGTCAAAATTAAAAGAAAGAAAATTGTCAAACATGAATTAGATTGAATACAAATATAATTGCGCAATCGAACATCAAATAAATAAAATAATCAAATAAAAATTTATCTTATGAGTAAATCGATAGGAAATAAAAACATGTTCTAATTGAAGAAGATAAATAAATATCTACAACTAGCAAATGACCAAAATATAACTCAACAAAAAATTGAAGCATGAATCATAAATATTAATAAATACAATAATGAACTAACTAGAGCCAAAATCGAAAGATATAAAATACTAAGCTCAAAATAAGAAACTTGAAAATATACTAGTGAATGTTGAAAATTATTATTAAATATAAGGACATTTTAAATAAATATATACATATGGTGCATACACGTAAAATACATAAAGAATATGAGACATACACATATATTAAAATACAAGGACCAAAATTAAGCATATGTATAATAAGGTACCAAAATTAAAGGAGAGAAGAAAGCTATCATGTGATTAATAATGAAGTCAAGTGACCAAAAAGGAAATTTGCTCAATAAATGATATATGGTTTAAAAATTAAAACACAAAGAGAGGACCGTCGTTCGCTGCCGTTATCCCGTGGCCGTTCGTCGCCAAACTTCAAGGGTAGGTCTGTATCGACACCGAAAACTTGGATCCGGCCTTAATTTCGCCAAACACTGCCCCGACGTTGATGAATCGAGGCCGAGACTTTTCAACTTCCTTGTCTCCGATCTCACCGTCGGACCGTCAGATCACCGTCATTCCGAAGTATGTTGGTATCCTCGTCAATATGCAACTTTTCATCGTTCGGATTTGTCGTCCAACCACCAGTGCTGCCGCCGTCGAAGACTCGAATGTAAGATTTTCATTCATCTTTCTTTTTCACTCCCTTATTCTCTTTTTTCTCTCGGTTTCTATCTATTTTTGGTTGTTGTTTGGATCATGAATCATTTTTCTTTCTTTCTTTTTTTATCATGTTATCTCCTCTTTTTCTCCCCTCCTTTAATCCTTTCCTTTTGGGTTAAATGAAGGGGTGGTGTGTGCGGCTATTTGACATAAATGACACCAATTTTCTTTAATATTCCCTTTCTGACACCGTTTGATCAATATTTCCCGAAGTAGCACCCTTTCTGCTGAGCTGGCAAAGGCGCGTCCCCCGGGGACGCGCTTTACCCGTGTTTTTGCTGAGTTGGATGCCACGTGTGGAAGGCGCATCACCGGGGACGCGCCTTTCGCCAGCTCGACTGCCACGTATTTTGTTTAATAATAAATATTTTATTTTTATTATTATTATAAATTAATAATATATTATGTAAAATGTTTTGATTATAATGTAAGAATTATCAAATGTATTTTGTTAATGTGTGTTAAAGGTGGAGTGAATTATCTACATTAATATGATATAACAATATATGAAAACCAGTTTTGACTTTATTGTAGTTATAGGAAAAATGTATGAAATTATAATACTACACATATGGTTATATTATTATTTTTTTATTTTGATTATCGATCTATTAATTTTATCAGTTAATTATTTAAATGTTATCAATCTAGTCATCTCATATCAATATTTAACGAAAATATTGATGCATAAGTTAATAAATTAGTATAATTACATATTTAATCTTCAAGACTTACATATTTTATGAAATTAGTCTTATTGAAAATTTAATTTAATAAATTTAATCCTCCAATCAGAACATGAAATGTGTCATCGTATACATAAATTTTTTAATAACTTTTAATTTGTTTAATTTAATATTTTTCTCTACTTAGAAGGTGGAATTATTATATTTAAAAAAATTATAACTAATAATATTAATTATTATATTAACTAAATATATTAAAAATATTTATGTATTTAAAAGTTAAAAAAAATTATTTAGGTGTACATACATTGTCAAATTATATAAATGCAATAACATTAAATTATTAGAAACAAAAACATTCATTTAAATATAATATTAATTACATAAGAGTTAACGGTTATATGATGATAACATAGCTGGACATTTTTTTCTATTGTGCCCGATGTTTCTACAATGCCCACATCGTTTTTGTTCTGTTGACTTCTCCCGAATATCCATATCACAATGTATTCTAGTAGATTTTGGACGACCTGAGTCCCTCAATAGCAATAGATCTGGTACAATTGTAAGCCAAGTTTGAATCTCATTTGGGTCTCTTTCGTTTCCTATGGGCAGAAACTCAAATTCATATACCTTGAATACTTGTGAAAGTTGGTATACGAGATCAACATAATTTTTGTAGTCCAAATGCGAATGTGAGCAAACAGCAATGACATGAGAGCATGGATATTTGAGTGCTTGAAAGAAACCACAATCGCACCACCTCTCTTGCAGATTAACTATGAACGAGTTAGCTTCAATCCCTTGCAGCGGACGTGGCATTTCGGTTACACGAAACAATTCACGGGTGCGAGAAAAATTTGTAACTAACATCCCATTTGATGCAGCCACTTTTTTCTGTAAATCAACTACTAGTCTTGGGTGGTAAATATGTCCGTTTTGCATCCAAGTAAGAGCTTGTCCACCGAGCTTTGCAAAGAGTTGACCCAAACGAAAATAAGTCGTTTTAACCAATGCCGTGACTGGTAAATGACACGCCCCCTTTAAGGTTGAATTTATTGCTTCAGCCAAGTTTGTTGTCATATGACCATAGTGATACCCCCCGTCATATGCATTTGTCCACATTTCTTTGCTGATGTCCATAATGTACTCACACCCCTTCTTATTTTTGCCAAACAGCTCTTTTAGCATCGACTCAAACCTTTGAGGTAAGAGTTCGTAACCTAAGCCATTAGGAATATGTAATAGTTAATATGAAGTATAAATAAGTAATAAGAAATTGATAGAAAAATTGGGAAAAAGTAAACCCATCCACACGACTAACTGACGTTCATCGTTCTTCTTGTATTTTCCGTAATAGTTTGCAGCAATATGACAGACACAATAACGATGTTGAACATGTGGAGGTCTATACATTGTACCCAAATAGTCCATTGCTGCTTTTATCCCGGCTCCTCGGTCTGAAATAATGCATACTCGTTCCCTGGTGACAACATGTAAACGTAAATTTTTAAGGAAAAAAGTTCAAGACTCAGTGTCTTCTCCTTGAACGAGGGCAAACGCAACAGGAAGAATATTGCGGTTTCCATCTTAGACCACAGCTAATAATAAAACTTGCTTGTATTTCCCATACAAGAAAGTACCATCAATTTGGGCAACTGGTTTACAGCACTTGACTGCATTAATACACTGAGGGTAAGTCCAAAAGACACGGTAAAATTGGCAGCGATCGCGAACCATTCGATCATTCACGTAATGATGTTGAGTTTCGAACTCAACAATTGTCCCAGGATTAAGTCTTTGCACAACATGAAACCAACTGGGCAGCTCGTTGTAAGAGGAATCCCATTCGCCATGAAGTTTGCAAATGGCATTCTGTTTTGCCAACCACGCTTTTTTATATGAGACAGTGTACCCATATTGTGACTGTATAGCAGAAATCAACACTGCAACAGCTATATGAGAGCTTTGCTTCACAATGGGCATGATTGCTTGACAAATAATGTTGGAGTCCAAGTTGGTATGATCCTGGTTTATACCTATTACACAACATGTATGAGGACTGTTGTATCTGGTTAGTTCCCAAAAGTTGTTCTTCCTCTTCCTCTTTGATACACGGACCATCCATTGACATCCGTTGTCACGTTGGACGCAGTAGCAGACATATTTCTCCGTGTTAGATCGATCAACTCGGGACTTAACTGAGTTACGAATATTGTAACTCTTTATTGCCATCATTGCTTCCTCCTTCGATGTGAACTCCATTCCAATATGTAAATTACCGTCATTGACTAATGATTGAAGTCCATAGTTGCCAACATCAGGAAGATCTGGAAATTCAGGCTCATACATTGCATCATAATCAGCCTCATACATATGTGCAGGAAGTTCGGCTGGTGTTGTATTTATCGGAACGTCATCCTCGTCATCATCAGAATGTACGTTAAACTGTGGTGAGTCAGGTTCAACGAATAATCCCATTTCAGCACCATCTGCACCTGGCTCCCGAAGAGGTTCTTCTGGTGGAGATGAGGGTTCCTCCGATAATCCAATGTTGAGGTCAAATAAGTTCCCGCTTGCGTGTCCTCCCCTTGAACTTGAGGCCATTGTATCATGTGGGATGTGAATAGACTGTCGTCTCGTTGGCATTTCCATATTTAAGTCGAAAACATTGGCAGATGAATGTCTGCCCCTTGAAGTAGAAGAGATGTTGCCATATGGATTATTGGTGAAGCCACGTGGGTTGAGATCATAAGCAGTTGCAGATGAATGCCTTCCTATTGAACTTGATGGCATGGTATATGGCGTTGGATCCGCCATTAATGATGTGAAATCATTACAGATCAGTTGTGTCGGGCTATCAACTTGATCAGTTTGATATGCAATGCCAAAGTGAGAGGAATATGAGAGACCACGAGTTGCACGAACCTCAATAAAAGTGGCATACATTTCAATAAGAGATTGTGAACTCCCCATATGAGCATCAACCATCATAGAAACATCATCATCGTTTGAAAGCTGAAATGATGTATACGTGAGCGGAAAAAGTTCAGTAGGAAATCTGTACTGAAGTGAAGATAGTCTTTTCTGGCCTGCTACACGAATCTTTAACGAAATTTTTGTGATTAACTCCTCAATTGTGATGTTTCTCTTCAAGGTTAAGGGGATATAATGATCTGACTAAAAAATAACCCCCTCTTCAGCTTCCTTAATTTCTCCATCATACAAAACAACAGCAGAAAGACGACTCATTTTCAGAGAATTTGAGAATTTAGAGTTTGGGAATTTGAGAATTTGAAAGCTTATGAACTGAAGTTTGTTTTGAAAGTTTATAATATGTTGCATATAATAGTGTCTATAATCGGAGTACTATTCACATGAAGGCGCGTTCCCGGGGGCGCGCCTTCCATTATTTTGTCAGAGAATATGTTATCATTGCCCTATTATGTCACTCATGTCCCTCGGGGACACTAGATATATCAGTACCTATTATTTCACTATTCATATGAAGGCGCGTTCCCGGGGGCGCGCCTTCCATTATTTTGTCAGAAAATATGTTATCATTGCCCTATTATGTCACTCATGTCCCTCGGGGACACTAGATATATCAGTACCTATTATTTCACTATTCACATGAATGCGCGTTCCCAGGGGCGCGCCTTCCATTATTTTGTCAGAGAATATGTTATCATTGCCCTATTATGTCACTCATGTCCCTCGGGGACACTAGATATATCAGTACCTATTATTTCACTATTCACATGAAGGCGCGTTCCCGGGGGCGCGCCTTCTATTATTTTGTCAGAGAATATGTTATCATTGCCCTATTATGTCACTCATGTCCCTCGGGGACACTAGATATATCAGTAAATCAGGTAAATTATAACCAAAATTTAACTTCTTTTGAAAGTTCAGCAAGTTAAGAATAACTTAAATTAAAACGTTATGTGAAGTTTGAATAAATTAGATAAAATGTTATGGATAAATTGAATAAATGTGAAGTGATAAGTTGATTGTGACATTTGAAATTGTATGGAATGAGCATTGAAATGTGACATTGAATAAATTGCCAATTCACCCCCCTCTTGGCCGATTCCGTCGATCGATTAACTCAACATAAGTTGATTTTAATGTATACGTTTTAATATATATGTTAATGATAAAATCATATGTATGGATAAATTTAATTTCAATTTAAGTATTGTGAACTATAATTGGAATATAACTTTTAATTTCGAATACAATTGGAATATTAAGTTGAAATTTAATGTTAAATTTCGAATACTATAATTTATATTTTAAATTTAAATTTTGAATAATATTATTTTTATTTTTATTTTAAATTTCGAATAATATAATTTGTATTTTAAAAACATTTATCAAACATTTAATGTTAAATGTGAATAAAAAATAACATTAAAAATATGTATGTAACAACCATGAAACATTTAAATAACATAACCAAATTACATAAAATTCTGAAATATAATTATTTAAATAACATTAAATACAACTGGATCACCGATGTCGTCTTCTCGAATGAGTTCCACATGGCGGTGGTTGTCTATTTCGTGGAGGATTTCTTCGTGGAACTTGTTCTTCAGTCTCCTCATCTTCACTATCATCATCAGCAGCATTTTCTTCATTTGGTGTAGATGACGCTGAAGGGGCTGAAGGGCCTGTATAAAATAACGACCCTGGAGGAGTGCTAGTAACAATCCCACCGCTCCCCGGGAACTGTGAAAACTATGGAAACATTGGCATCGATGTCTGTGATCCAGATGGAGATTGAGGTGTCTGCGGAGAAGCACCACCAGCCAAATAAGATGCATATGAACCATATGCTGGATCATTAAACATAGTCGTATATGCACCTCCATATGGTATAAAACCCTGCGGGCTAGGCATGTAACCTGGCGGGCTAGGAATGTAACCCTGCGGGCTCAGAATGTAACCCTGCGGGCTCGGAATGTAACCCTGCGGAGATGGCATATAAACTGGTGGGCTTGGCATATGAAGTGGAGGGCTGGGCATGTACCCCTGCGGCATCGACGAATAAGGATGTTGTGGTGGGACTGATGCAGAACCGGTAGCGCCTTCTCTCCGTCCACGCGTCGTGGGACGATGATATTGAGATGGTTGACGTCTTTCTCGACGCCTAGGAATGTTAACCCCTCGTGCTTCCGCCGAAAGTAGAAACGGCTTCCCATTTTCATTAAACCAGTCCATATAGTTATCCGTAACCATATGACCAGTTTCAGCGTAATATTGTCGAGGGGCCAACAGTGTATATCGGTTCTCCCAAAGCACAATCCAATCTCTGTGTCTCACCACCCAGTTAACATCTTTCTTTCCTCGTCTATCTATGTTATGCACGTCGTCTAAATTCCTAGGTGCTCCAGGAATATATTGCGTACAACCATACTGACGGAGCACGCGATCAACTGGATGCCACTCAATAATAGCATAACATATAAGAGGTATAACCGATATCCATACCTCTAATGACCCACTAAGGTGGGGTGGGATGTAAGCTTTCACTTCATCGCTCGCATAAGGTATCCACTGAAACTGAAATATAAATACACAATTCAAATAAATAAAATATTCTAATTATATCTAGCATTTTAAATTAAAATATTAATAATTAAACAAATTTAAAAACATACCTCAGACCCAGCTTTCGTATCAATAAGTAAACGAATTTCCTCTAACCCATTAGGTATACTTTTATGGTCCTTTCTTTTCATCGACCACCTATGAAATATATAATATAAACTAAATATCACCCTATTTAATTGAAAATATTTAAATCAAAATTTAGTTCGAAAATTACCTCAACAATAAGGGGAATACGTGTGGTTCATTCACGATCGGGCATAAGAAAGGCATGCGGAACCACGCCCATGATTATAGAAGCAGAAGACATCCACCGATAGCAGTTTTCTTATAATTCGTCGCCCGACACATTTCTCTAAAGAGAAATGCCAAAACTGCAGCGCCCCAACTATATCTTCCAGCTTCATCAAAATCGATCAGATGTCGCAACCACATACAATGCACCTGGTTGCGAGATTTGTCGGGCATCAATATTCCTCCAATTATTCGTAGAATATATGCCCGAGCACATGCCTTTGCTTGATCCTCTGAAGCATTTTCATTTAAAACCTCAAAATTAGCTTTCAACCAAGATAAAGTTATTCTACCTCCATTAAACTCTGGCGGAGCAGCTCCAAGATAATCAATGCACATTGATTGCCAATCACCATCCGCCATACCACACATCATATTTCCGTCGACGAGAAGCCCCAGATGCATAGAGACATCCTCCAATGTAATTGTGGCCTCTCCACATGGAAGGTGAAAAGTGTGTGTCTCAGGCCTCCACATCTCAATCAGTGCAGAAATTAGGACAGGTTCGAGTTTGCAACCGCCTATAATTGTTGCAATATACCCGAACCCAATAGAAACCAAATATGGCAAAATACGTTCCGGTGTCGGTATACGTGGATTTTTAATAAAAGTCTCTAAAATACGATCAGTATCCTAAATAATATACATTATAAAAAATAAAAATTAATATAAATTCAACATTACTTTAAAATAAAAATAAATTTAAATATTAACATTAATTATAAAAAATATTACCATATCGCTAAAATGTCTGGAGATATGATCAATATCTCCATTATAACTGTAGACAAAACAATATAATTAGCAAAAAAAATTAATAATTCTAAATAAATAATAATTATATAAATATTATTTTAATAAAAAATAATATTTACATAAATATATTAATATAAAATATAATAACTATTTAAAAAAATACTAACATAAAAATAAATTTCTTACCACTAATAACAAATTTAAAACTCAAATAGTTGGAGAATTTGAGTTATATAAGAGAGGAGAATATGATTTTGGTGTGAAGAATGAGGGAGGGTTGAGGGGGTTTATATAGGGGAGGAGGAGGGGTAGTTAGGGAAAACGGATGGGGGCATTTATGGCATTTAATGGAAGGCGCGTCCCCGGAGATGCGCTTTCCACACGTGGCAGTCGAGTCAGTGAAGGCGCGTCCCCGGGGATGCGCCTTCCACACGTGGCATCCAACTCAGCGAAAACACGGGTAAAGCGTGTCCCCGAGGACGCGCCTTTGCCAGCTCAGCAAAAAGGGTGCTACTTCGGGAAATATTGATCAAACGGTGTCAGAAAGGGAATATTAAAGAAAATTGGTGTCAGTTATGTCAAATAGCCGGTGTGTGTTGTATGATGGTGGCAGGGTAAGCTCGGGATGGGGCTGCTGGCAGCAGTTGGTGTGGAGGAATGGGGCAGGCGTGGGGCTAAATTACATAACTGACACCGTTTGTTTTTAATTTACTTTTCTAACACCGTTTGACCAATATTTCCAAAACTAGCACCCTTTCTGCTGAGTTGGCAAAGGCGCGTCCCCGGGGACGCGCTTTACCCGTGTTTTCGCTGAGTTGGATGCCACGTGTGAAAGGCGCGTCACCGGGGACGCGCCTTTGCCATATCAGCAGACACGTGTGGAAAGCGCATCCCCGGGGACGCGCCTTCCATTAAATGTCATAAATGCCCCCATCCGTTTTTCCTAACTACCCCTCCTCCTCCCCTATATAAACCCCCTCAACCCTCACTCATTCTTCACACCAAAATCATCTTCTCCTCTCTTATATAACTCAAATTCTCCAACTATTTGAGTTTTAAATTTGTTATTAGTGGTAAGAAATTTATTTTTATGTTAGTATTTTTTTAAATAGTTATTATTTTTTATATTAATATATTTATGTAAATATTATTTTTTTATTAAAATAATATTTATATAATTATTATTTATTTAGAATTATTAATTTTTTTGCTAATTATATTGTTTTGTCTACAGTTATAATGGAAAACGAAATGCTGTTGCGATTGGATATTGATCATATCTCCAGACATTTTAGCGATATGGTAATATTTTTATAATTAATGTTAATATTTAAATTTATTTTTATTTTAAAGTTATTATGAATTTATATTAATTTTTATTTTTTATAATATATATTATTTAGGATGCTGATCGTATTTTAGAAACTTTTATTAAAAATCCACGTATACCGACACCGGAACGTATTTTGCCATATTTGGCTTCTGCTGGGTTCGGGTATATTGCAACAATTATAGGCGGTTGCAAACTCGAACCTGTCCTAATTTCTGCACTGATTGAGAGGTGGAGGCCCGAGACACACACTTTTCACCTTCCATGTGGAGAGGCAACAATTACATTGGAGGATGTCTCTATGCATTTGGGGCTTCCCGTCGACGGAAATATGATGTGTGGTATGGCGGATGGTGATTGGCAATCAATGTGCATTGATTATCTTGGAGCTGCTCCGCCAGAGTTTAATGGAGGTAGAATAGCTTTATCTTGGTTGAAAGCTAATTTTGAGGTTTTAAATGAAAATGCTTCAGAGGATCAAGCAAAGGCATGTGCTCGGGCATATATTCTACGAATAATTGGAGGAATATTGATGCCCGACAAATCTCGCAACCAGGTGCATTATATGTGGTTGCGGCATCTGATCGATTTTGATGAAGCTGGAAGATATAGTTGGGGTGCTGCAGTTTTGGCATTTCTCTTTAGAGAAATGTGTCGGGCGACGAATTATAAGAAAACTGCTATCGGTGGATGTCTTCTGCTTCTACAATCATGGGCGTGGTTCCGCATGCCTTCTTATGCCCGATCGTGAATGAACCATACGTATTCCCTTATTGTTGAGATAATTTTCGAACTAAATTTTGATTTAAATATTTTCAATTAAATAGGGTGATATTTAGTTTATATTATATTTCATAGGTGGTCGATGAAAAGAAAGGACCATAAAAGTATACCTACTGGGTTAGAGGAAATTCGTTTACTTATTGATACGAAGCTGGGTCTGAGGTATGTTTTTAAATTTGTTTAATTATTATTATTTTAATTTAAAATGTTAGATATAATTAGAATATTTTATTTATTTGAATTGTATATTTATATTTCAGTTTCAGTGGATACCTTATGCGAGCGATGAAGTGAAAGCTTGCATCCCACCCCATCTTAGTGGGTCATTAGAGGTATGGATATCGGTTATACCTCTTATATGTTATGCTATTATTGAGTGGCATCCAGTTGATCGCGTGCTCCGTCAGTATGGTTGTACGCAATATATTCCTGGAGCTCCTAGAAATTTAGACGACGTGCATAACATAGATAGACGGGGAAAGAAAGATGTTAATTGGGTGGTGAGACACAGAGATTGGATTGCGCTTTGGGAGAACCGATATACACTGTTGGCCCCTCGACAATATTACGCTGAAACTGGTCATATGGTTACGGATAACTATATGGACTGGTTTAATGAAAATGGGAAGCCGTTTCTACTTTCGGCGGAAGCACGAGGGGTTAACATTCCTAGGCGCCGAGAAAGACGTCAACCGTCTCAATATCATCGTCCCCCGACGCGTAGACGGAGAGAAGGCGCTACCGGTTCTGCATCAGTCCCACCACAACATCCTTATTCGTCGATGCCGCAGGGGTACATGCCCAGCCCTCCACTTCATATGCCAAGCCCACCAGTTTATATGCCATCTCCGCAGGGTTACATTCCGAGCCCGCAGGGTTACATTCCTAGCCCGCCAGGTTACATGCCTAGCCCGCCAGGTTACATGCCTAGCCCGCAGGGTTTTATACCATATGGAGGTGCATATACGACTATGTTTAATGATCCAGCATATGCTTTATATGCATCTTATTTGGCTGGTGGTGCTTCTCCGCAGACACCTCAATCTTCATCTGGATCACATACATCGATGCCAATGTTTCCACAGTTTCCACAGTTCCCGGGGAGCGGTGGGATTGTTACTAGCACTCCTCCAGGGTCGTTATTTTATACAGGCCCTTCAGCCCCTTCAGCGTCATCTACACCAAATGAAGAAAATGCTGCTGATGATGATAGTGAAGATGAGGAGACTGAAGAACAAGTTCCACGAAGAAATCCTCCACGAAATAGGCAACCACCGCCATGTGAAACTCATTCGAGAAGACGACATCGATGATCCAGTTATATTTAATGTTATTTAAATAATTAAATTTCAGAATTTTATGTAATTTGGTTATGTTATTTAAATGTTTCATGGTTGTTACATACATATTTTTTAATGTTATTTTTATTCACATTTAACATTAAATGTTTGATAAATGTTTTTAAAATACAAATTATATTATTCGAAATTTAAAATAAAAATAAAAATAATATTATTCAAATTTAAATTTAAAAAATAAATTATAGTATTCGAAATTTAACATTAAATTTCAACTTAATATTCCAATTGTATTCGAAATTAAAAGTTATATTCCAATTATAGTTCACAATACTTAAATTGAAATTAAATTTATCCATACATATGATTTTATCATTAACATATATATTAAAACGTATACATTAAAATCAACTTATGTTGAGTTCATCGATCGACGGAATCAACCAAGAGGGGGGTGAATTGGTAATTTATTCAATGTCACATTTCAATGCTCATTCCATACAATTTCAATGTCACAATCAACTTATCACTTCACATTTATTCAATTTATCCATAACATTTTATCTAATTTATTCAAACATCACATAACGTTTTAATTTAAGTTATTCTTAACTTGTTGAACTTTCAAAAGAAGTTAAATTTAAGTTATTCCCCGAGTGACATGAGTGACATAATAGGGCAATGATAACATATTCTCTGACGAAATAATGGAAGGCGCGCCCCCGGGAACGCGCCTTCATGTGAATAGTGAAATAATAGGTACTGATATATCTAGTGTCCCCGAGGGACATGAGTGACATAATAGGGCAATGATAACATATTCTCTGACGAAATAATGGAAGGCGCGCCCCCGGGAACGCGCCTTCATGTGAATAGTGAAATAATAGGTACTGATATATCTAGTGTCCCCGAGGGACATGAGTGACATAATAGGGCAATGATAACATATTCTCTGACGAAATAATGGAAGGCGCGCCCCCGGGAACGCGCCTTCATGTGAATAGTGAAATAATAGGTACTGATATATCTAGTGTCCCCGAGGGACATGAGTGACATAATAGGGCAATGATAACATATTCTCTGACGAAATAATGGAAGGCGCGCCCCCGGGAACGCGCCTTCATGTGAATAGTGAAATAATAGGTACTGATATATCTAGTGTCCCCGAGGGACATGAATGACATAATAGGGCAATGATAACATATTCTCTGACGAAATAATGGAAGGCGCGCCCCCGGGAACGCGCCTTCATGTGAATAGTGAAATAATAGGTACTAATATATCTAGTGTCCCCGAGGGACATGAGTGACATAATAGGGCAATGATAACATATTCTCTGACGAAATAATGGAAGGCGCGCCCCCGGGAAAGCGCCTTCATGTGAATAGTGAAATAATAGGTACTGATATATCTAGTGTCCCCGAGGGACATGAGTGACATAATAGGGCAATGATAACATATTCTCTGACGAAATAATGATAACTATTATATGCAACGTATTATAAACTTTCAAAACAAACTTCAGTTCACAATCTTTCAAATTCTCAAATTCTCAAACTCTAAATTCTCAAATTCTCTGAAAATGAGTCGTCTTTCTGCTGTTGTTTTGTATGATGGAGAAATTAAGGAAGCTGAAGAGGGGGTTGTTTTTGAGTAAGATCATTATATCCCCTTAACCTTGAAGAGAAACATCACAATTGAGGAGTTAATCACAAAAATTTCGTTAAAGATTCGTGTAGCAGGCCAGAGAAGACTATCTTCACTTCAGTACAGATTTCCTACTGAACTTTTTCCGCTCACGTATACATCATTTCAGCTTTCAAACGATGATGATGTTTCTATGATGGTTGATGCTCATATGGGGAGTTCACAATCTCTTATTGAAATGTATGCCACTTTTATTGAGGTTCGTGCAACTCGTGGTCTCTCATATTCCTCTCACTTTGGCATTGCATATCAAACTGATCAAGTTGATAGCCCGACACAACTGATCTGTAATGATTTCACATCATTAATGGCGGATCCAACGCCATATACCATGCCATCAAGTTCAATAGGAAGGCATTCATCTGCAACTGCTTATGATCTCAACCCACGTGGCTTCACCAATAATCCATATGGCAACATCTCTTCTACTTCAAGGGGCAGACATTCATCTGCCAATGTTTTCGACTTACATATGGAAATGCCAACGAGACGACAGTCTATTCACATCCCACATGATACAATGGCCTCAAGTTCAAGGGGAGGACACGCAAGCGGGAACTTATTTGACCTCAACATTGGATTATCGGAGGAACCCTCATCTCCACCAGAAGAACCTCTTCGGGAGCCAGGTGCAGATGGTGCTGAAACGGGATTATTCGTTGAACCTGACTCACCACAGTTTAACGTACATTCTGATGATGACGAGGATGACGTTCCGATAAATACAACACCAGCCGAACTTCCTGCACATATGTATGAGGCTGATTATGATGCAATGTATGAGCCTGAATTTCCAGATCTTCCTGATGTTGGCAACTATGGACTTCAATCATCAGTCAATGACGGTAATTTACATATTGGAATGGAGTTCGCATCGAAGGAGGAAGCAATGATGGCAATAAAGAGTTACAATATTCGTAACTCAGTTCAGTCCCGAGTTGATCGATCTAACACGGAGAAATATGTCTGCTACTGCGTCCAACGTCACAACGGATGTCAATGGATGGTCCGTGTATCAAAGAGGAAGAGGAAGAACAACTTATGGGAACTAACCAGATACAACGGTCCTCATACATGTTGTGCAACAGGTATAAACCAGGATCATCCCAACTTGGACTCCAACATTATTTGTCAAGCAATCATGCCCATTGTGAAGCAAAGCTCTCATATAGCTGTTGCAGTGTTGATTTCTGCTATACAGTCACAATATGGGTACACTGTCTCATATAAAAAAGCGTGGTTGGCAAAACAGAATGCCATTTGCAAACTTCATGGCGAATGGGATTCCTCTTACAACGAGCTGCCCAGTTGGTTTCATGTTGTGCAAAGACTTAATCCCGGGACAATTTTTGAGTTCGAAACTCAACATCATTACGTGAATGATCGAATGGTTCGCGATCGCTGCCAATTTTACCGAGTCTTTTGGACTTACCCTCAGTGTATTAATGCAGTCAAGTACTGTAAACCAATTGTCCAAATTGATGGTACTTTCTTGTATGGGAAATACAAGCAAGTTTTATTATTGGCTGTGGTCCAAGATGGAAACCGCAATATTCTTCCTGTTGCGTTTGCCCTCGTTCAAGGAAAAGACACTGAGTCTTGGGCTTTTTTCCTTAAAAATTTACGTTTACATGTTGTCACCAGGGAACGACTATGCATTATTTCAGACCGAGGAGCCGGGATAAAAGAAGCAATGGACTCTTTGGGTACAATGTATAGACCTCCACATGTTCAACATCGTTATTGTGTCCATCATATTGCTGCAAACTATTACGGAAAATACAAGAAGAACGATGAACGTCAGTTAGTCGTGCGGATGGGTATGTTACTTTTTCCCAATTTTTCTATCAATTTCTTATTACTTATTTATACTTCATATTAACTATTACATATTCCTAATGGCTTAGGTTACGAACTCTTACCTCAAAGGTTTGAGTCGATGCTACAAGAGCTGTTTGGCAAAAATAAGAAGGGGTGCGAGTACATTATGGACATCAGCAAAGAAATGTGGACAAATGCATATGACGGGGGTATCGCTATGGTCATATGACAACAAACTTGGCTGAAGCAATAAATTCAACCTTAAAGGGGGCGCGTCATTTACCAGTCACGGCGTTGGTCAAAACGACTTATTTTCGTTTGGGTCAACTCTTTGCAAAACTCGGTGGACAAGCTCTTACTTGGATGCAAAACGGACATATTTACCACCCAAGACTAGTAGCCGATTTACAGAAAAAAGTGGCTGCATCAAATGGGATGTTAGTTACAAATTTTTCTCGCACCCGTGAATTGTTTCGTGTAACCGAAATGCCACGTCCGCTGCAAGGGATTGAAGCTAACTCTTTCAGAGTTAATCTGCAAGAGAGGTGGTGCGATTGTGGTTTCTTTCAAGCACTCAAATATCCATGCTCTCATGTCATTGCTGCTTGCTCACATTCGCATTTGGACTACAAAAATTATGTTGATCCTGTATACCAACTTTCACAAGTTTTCAAGGTATATGAATTTGAGTTTCCGCCCATAGGAAACGAAAGAGACCCAAATGAGATTCAAACTTGGCTTACAATTGTACCAGATCCATTGCTATTGAGGGACTCAGGTCGTCCAAAATCTACTAGAATACATTGTGATATGGATATTCGGGAGAAGTCAACAGAACAAAAACGATGTGGGTATTGTAGAAACATCGGGCACAATAGAAAAAAATGTCCAGCTCTGTTATCATCATATAACCGTTAACTCTTATGTAATTAATATTGTATTTAAATGAATGTTTTATTTCTAATAATTTAATGTTATTGCATTTATATAATTTGTCAATGTATGTACACCTAAATAATTTTTTTTAACTTTTAAATACATAAATATATTTAATATATTATTTAATATAATATTTAATATTATTAGTTATAATTTTTTTTAAAATATAATAATAATTCCACCTTCGAAGTAGAGAAAAATATTAAATTAAACAAATTAAAAGTTATTAAAAAATTTATGTATACGATGACACATTTCATGTTCTGATTGGAGGATTAAATTTATTAAATTAAATTTTCAATAAGACTAATTTTATAAAATATGTAAGTCTTGAAGATTAAATATGTAATTATACTAATTTATTAACTTATGCATCAATATTTTCGTTAAATATTGATATGAGATGACTAGATTGATAACATTTAAATAATTAACTGATAAAATTAATAGATCGATAATCAAAATCAAAATACTCGAAACTTGATAATTCTTACATTATAATCGAAACATTTTACATAATATATTATTAATTTATAATAATAATAAAAATAAACTATTTATTATAAAACAAAATACGTGTCTGCTGAGTTGGCAAAGGCGCGTCCCCGGGGACGCGCCTTTCACACGTGGCATTCAACTCAGCGAAAAACACGGGTAAAGCGCGCCCCCGGAGACGCGCCTTTGCCAACTCAGCAGAAAGGGT
Organism: Hibiscus syriacus; assembly: GCF_006381635.1. Classification (NCBI taxonomy): domain Eukaryota; kingdom Viridiplantae; phylum Streptophyta; class Magnoliopsida; order Malvales; family Malvaceae; genus Hibiscus; species Hibiscus syriacus. Next base: position 34,045 of record NW_024062517.1, read on the forward strand.
GCTAGTTCTGGAAATATTGGTCAAACGGTGTCAGAAAAGTAAAATTAAAATCAAACGGTGTCAGTTATGTAAAAACCCCCAGGCGTGGATGGCAGGGTATGGTGTGGTGGCAGGACAAAAAAGTGGTGATTACATATATGATATATAATTAGGCTTTATTATATACATGATTGTACATAAAAATAAATATTTTATATAAAAATTATTTTAAGAAGTGATGTCTTATGAAGTAGTAAAAATATTTTATATAAAGATGACGAATGATAGAACATTGGAGGCATTGACAAATGATTAAACAAATCATGGATACCACTTTATTCAATCATAACGTCGATCAATCTTGGGATTGAGAGGAATGGAGATCCTCCATTTGCAATTGTTTTCCAAGCAATTTCTGCCGTTTCCTTCAATCATAACTTCATTCATTACTTAAGCTATATTGCTTTCTCGATCTCATTGGCCATCACTACATCATAATTAAGATCCCTGTAGTCCAGTCTCGGTTCCACCGGTACCCTTGATTCCTTAACCATCTTAAATGGCATTGAGCTGTTGTTCGGCGTACACGGACCATGTTACCATCGTCACTCCGAACCACAAGATTTCGAAGTCGCAACCTCAATGAGCCTACAAACCATACTTCTATTGCTTCGTGGGCTGGAATTTCCACACATCATCATCCCCTTCCCTTGGGTCCTTTCCTCAGACCCTTTTGGTAGCGTGTTCTCATTGTAACGAACAGTTCACGAACCTTCATTTTGTGGTGGTTGTGGCTGCATTTGCACGGACCACAATAACAGGTATCCGCTTTGCTGAGTCCAAGTGCTCCTTCTTTGATATGGGATGCACCAACAGAAGTTCAAAAACAAAGAAATACCACCAATGATTTCATGGAGCCATGTCATCACCTTTTCACATTGAGCCAAGTCCAGATTCGGGTGAGGCTTACAACTGATATCAAGCAGTGGTCCAACAGACTAAACTGGGGGATTTCTGCCATTAATAACACAAGAGGTTCATGCTCTTCAAATGTATTAATCACAATCCCTTTGACAGTCTTGAATCTTTGAACCATCATCATATACGAAGGATAGCCACTATCCTTGTCAAACAAAGCCGAAGGCAAAACATTGGGGGCACAGGATTGATAAATCATGAGATGAACTCGTCTAGATCCGACGGTTTAAGCTCGGAGCCATGCCAAGTATATCGACTAATTAATTGGAACAAAAGGCTCAAGTATCCTCGATTAAAGGTTAAGAAAAAGTAGGAAGGAACATTAAACAAATGAGCAATGTCAACAAATGACGCAAAGAGCAAATCAAAAACTAACCGGTAAATTGGGTCAAATCTGATACAGATTCCGATGACAAAATGTTGGTGACGTCTTTTAAAAGAGGCATCTGAATTTTCATGAGTTCTTATCGGACTGCAGATGATCAATATTTGAAGTTTGTTCTTCCTGTTGAGGAAGGTTGATTAGTTTGATATATTCTAGTTCTGAGACCTTGACTGATTGAATTCAAGCGTCTACGAAGGAATATAAGGGCAGTTTAACGGAGACTATGGTGATCGAAACTCAACCATCATGATTAACTAGGGGATTTGCGAATTCCGGAGCTGAGATCAAGTGACCTTTGCTTGGTGAGAGTGAATGTCAGCTCTCCTTTATGTGTTAAATCCATTTTACGATATATTGTGTTCAATATTACCTCTTAAAAGTAATTGCCAAACAAATTTCCAGAGTTCGGAAATCTTCCTATCCAAATAAACTAACATTCAATCCAAACTGAAAAAAGACTAAAACTTAATCATTTCATGAAGATGGCAATGCTCGATCATGTACTTGAAGCTTAATTAGACAGTGAACACTGAAAAAAAGAAGTGATGGAACCAGATGTAAAAGCAATGGGAACAAGTACAGCTATAGAAGAAAAAAGACCCACCAATGGCATTGTTCTAAGATGGACTAAAACTTAATCATTTCATAAAGATGGCAATGCTCGATCATGTACTTGAAGCTATAGATCCATTACTTCAAGCTGGAAGTTAATGACGATGAAAAACAATGGATACTGAAGCAAAAACCCAAAATTGCAATCAAATCCATAAATTTGTACCAAGTTTCTAAAACAAACACGCAAGTTCAAGTTTAAGTTCGATATAGAAAGCGTGCATAATATTAAAGCAAGCACCAGTATTTTAGTTTTATTTCTACAAGCCAAATTTACAGTACATATTATAAAAAAAAGACGAAAAATTAGATTTAAAAGAAAATTTCAGAAAAATCACCGGCTCTTGCTTTCGTAATCGACAACCTCGGAATCGGTAACGGATCTCGAATTTTGAACGATGGACCTGCCGATCGAATTGATCCAATCTTCTTTCTCTTTCTCCGTATTGGCGATGAAATACATGGTGGAATCTCGAGTGGAGAGCTCGAAGGCGAAGGCCTTGTAGACGATATCCTCAGCTCCCTTGACCGTGAGGCATTCGCCGACCGAAACAAACCCACGGGGAGCGGATCGACGGCTGACGGAAGCCGGATCCTTGAACCATAACAGGTCACCTTGCTTCAAGACAAACCACCGGCGTCGCCAGGTTTTGATGTAATCGCCTTGTTTAGTTTGTTTAGTTAGTCATCCGGCTCGCTCCGGATTTGCCCAGAACTTGACGCCCTTGTAATCATCCTGATTCGGGTCCTGACCCGTTGCTGCTCGCCATAGATTCTCCATTTTGGAAGAGAGGGGAGAGAGAATTGATGCTTTGGGCAAAGAATTGAAATTTGTTTGGATTTGTTATCTAGTAGTTTGGCATTGTAATTGGAGATTTTAACTTTTGACTGGACTCGAGTAAGAAGCCATTGGCTTGTTCATAAAACGGTGACGTTTGAATGATGGATTGGTTGAGGAAAAAACTCTTACCATAAGTCGTAATTAGAGAGCGTAATTGGTCAAATATTATCTCAAATTGTGTTCAAGTTTTAAAACTGAAACTTGATCTAGCTGAGCCAAGCTTCTAGTCTAGCTCGAGACTCTTATAGTTTGAGCTCAATTCGATTAATGTAAATCATCTAATTGGGTTCACAGAACATGGATGATTAACACAGATCATCCCGGAAAACTCGAAAGTCCGAACAAGAAACAAAGAAAACCATGAGCAACGAACTCTTCCATGGCAATACACTTAACAATCTGAACACCATAGCAGAACATCGTAACCTTTCTCTTGAACTCTGAAGTAACTTCATTCCTCATCCTGAGCCAAAGCATCATTGCTTCCTGTTCGAACTTCTTGTTCTGCATCAATTTCTGATAGTTAAACGAATCTTTATCAGTCTCGATAGGGCTTCAAAATGTGGTTCGAAACGTGATCCGAATTACCCGCTACACATGCAATAGCGCCCGCTACGGCCACAACCTTGGTAAACACTAAATGACCGAAAACACGACCGCGATTTGAAATCCTGATCTCAATTATACCTTTGGGGCCAATCGTAGTCCCAAACATACCTCCCTTAGCAATGAACTCCTCCATGGCCTCAGCATCACCGGGATAAGGAAACTCTCTGCGCTCATATAAATGGGCTAACTCCCTTTCTTCCTTTGGCCTAGGCTTCAATGTCCACCACCCAGTGGGGACGTTTCGTTGTAGAGCCATGCGAAACCCAAGAGCGTGTACGTGCACAGCAACGCTTTCCCAACTTGCTTCCAAAAGTGATGGTCTTCTTTGCCTAATCCTATCTTTTTCAAATACTTATCCGCGTCCATCGATCTCAGTAACCGGAAACCTGCAATTTTGGGGAAAACTAGTTTAGTTCAGGCATTTCATCAAACAGGTTGAAGTCAACTAAGTTGAAGGGGGGAAAAAACAAATCTGGCGTACGTTTGGCATTGGAATTTTACCTGTCTTGGCTTCCTGACATCGTTTCCGAATCATTGTTTCCGAAATCTTTGATCAAGCTAATCCGTATCCGTTGATCGAGAAATACTTCGTCTGTCTCATACGATACGAGAAAAGTTACCCTCTTCCACTGGGAAAATAAGGGATAATTAAGTCGTTTTCTAAGTTTAGATTGGACTATACGGCAGTAGTTTACTAAAATGGTGGGCTTTGGATCTCCATTAGCCGAGAAAAAGCACAAGCAAAGACATGAACTCCGTGAAGGTAGCCCATTTTATTATCAGAACCGTCGGTTCAGCATCTCATACAACTCGCTTTGCCTTTGATCCCGCCACGTGTTCCCTGCCTTTTTTTCCAGCCCTCAAGTAAGCTAAGCTGACGAACATGGCTTCGATTTTCAAAAAAAATAACGAACATGGCTTCGTCCACGTTATCTCAAAAACAAAAACTGAAAACAAACAAATTTTCTTTTCCAAAATATCTTCGTTTCGCCACTTGCGTCGGGAAATTTTGGAACTTTCGTTTGAAGAAAAATATATAAGATTTTGATATTGAGTTTCCACTATCTAGAGTACGCTACTCTTTACATTCACTCAATTTTAGTTTCTTTTTTTCCACTTCTAAATTTAAGTGTATTATTATAGTTGTTGTTAAGCATATTTGAAGATGGCGGAAAACGGAAAATCTGCGACGGAGAAATTACCGGCGACTGCGTATCCGTTAACCGAAAATCCGACGCAGATCGCATCGGATATCAATTACCACGTGAAGTTCAATCCTCATTTCTCGCCGTTCAAGTTTGAGCCAGAACAAGCTTTCTTTGCTATAGCCGAGAGCGTTCGCAATATTCTCACCAAAGTATCTAATGTGTTGTTTTGTTTTGATAGTTTTTTTCTCTCTCTAATTATGGAATTTTTATTATTTTTTTGTGAAGCAATGGGAAGACACTTTCTGGCACTTCGGCAGAGCTAATCAGAAACACACTTCTCAATGGAATTTCTTCAAGGACGGGCTTTGACTAATGCGATTGGGAATCTAGGCATTGAAAATGCTTACGCCGAGGCTTTGAATAAGTTGGGACATGAACTCGAGGAGGTTGTTGAGCAGGTAATTAGTAAATTAATTTAGTCATATTTGTTTTGTTAGTGACTTCTTATTATATTTTATTATTGAGAAGAAAGAAGAAACAAATTTAATAGCAGTGATAATATAAGAAAAATAAGAAGTCTGTTGTAGTTTTAAATTGCATTGTTTTGATAACTGGAAATTTTGCAGGAAAAAGGTGCTGCACTTGAAATGGTGGCTTGGGAAGGCTTGCTTCTTGTTTTCTCGATTCCATGGCAACCTTGAATCTGCCTGCTGGGGGATACGTTTGGAGCCAGTAGTATAACTTGTGCTAGACAAACACTGATAGTAGTTGGGAGAATATCTAGCAGAGAAGCTAGATATTCTCGGTGAAAGATACACATCTGCATAAGCTGGTTTAACCTCAGTCACTTGAGCACTTGAAACAAATGTTATACTACTAGAAGATATAGAATGAAAATCTTCAGGGTGGACTAGCAAAGCACCATTTCGATGAGGTAGTGAGTTAGGCCTCAACAGTTGTGCAGTGGCAGTCATTCCCTCAACTGGTTGAAACGAACACAGTTCTTCTGAGGCTGCCCTCGTCCACACGAGTTTGCCTTTGTAGATAAACCATATATCACAAAAGCAGGGAGCTTTTTTGGCAGCATAACTTGCTTTGCAGGAGCTCTTTTTTGTCCTCTTGCAACTGTATTAAACCATTAGGATTCTATTCAAGGCTACCAAGAAAAAGTACTCATATCATTGGAAACGGACTGATCTAAAGTCAGGGTGAAGAATATTCAAACGAACACAACAAGAACATAAAGGAAGTAATCTATTATTTGTTCGAAATGGGAGGAGAGATGAAAGATTGATAAACATTTGGGCTACACTATGTTGCTCCAGCTATTCATTTTTCTAGAAGCACCGATGTTCAACATCGACATCCAACACATACCGGAAAATGAACACACCCATGTCGACACTAGTACCCGAGTCAGGTAACATACTTGCAACGAGAAAAATAAATAAATCTACATACTGGACTTAACATGAAACATTAACGTTCTATAGTTTTAGAAAAAGTAAAAGAGACATGGAAATAAAAGACTTACGTTTCCGGTATGGAACCCATAACAAGGTTCCTAATTTTGTCTCTTAACCAGTTCTACAATCCCTGCATGAACCTGGTCAGCTTCAATGGTGATAATTCTCATATTGACCTGCAAAGTGAATGCTTTGAAGATGACGCTCCTCTAAATCATGTAACAGAACAAAGATGAAAGAATGTCTGCAATAGCAAGAAATTCGGATTTCGTATTATATGAAATCCCCATATCTATCATACTCAGCTCGTTGGTGAATACCATAAACTTGTAACCTGCATACCGTAGAGTCTCTGTCATTTTTATCTTAAAGCAATTATGTCAGGCACATTTTGGGACTTGTTTACGTGGACATGGCCCTCTAACACAGGACTCTAGTAAAGAAAGAGATGCTAACCCTTTAATTTGAGGCAAAAACTCGAGTAATTTGCCAAAAGCTTCTTCAACACTTCTTTCTCCTCCCTCCTATATGCAGAAACGACATGACCATTGGCTTGACTTGCGGGTATTTTCCCCACCACGACATTACATGAAACCAGTTATTCATTACAATGCCCGAAGGTGGGGGGAAATCTAACAGACAAACAAAAGAAACCATTAACAAAGCAAGAGAGAGAGAGAGAGATTTTTATATAAAGTGGGGATCAGTGGAGAAGGATGATGAACATGAAGCAAACAAATATCTTTACCGCCAAACTGCCTCAACGTCCAATGTAATAGATCAACCGCCTTCTTAACTGATTTTCCCACCGCTAAGAAGTTGTCTTTCTCCCCAGCGTCAAAGACTCCGGTTTTCTCTTCTAATTCCGGGAAACGTATACTCGCCGGACGGTCAACTCGTCGCCTGAAACTCGATATTGAAATGCGCTCTCTGGTTGAGAAGCTCCATACTGTTCGAGAGGGGAGAAGTTCAATGGTATTATTCAATGGGATGAGCAAATTTTAAAGATTCTCCATTGTTTTTCCTGAGTTACACTTGCTGCGAACGAAGGGTGGATGGAGGCTTGACTTTTTTGTTAAGTTGAAATATCAAGAAAAGTAATAAGCGTAAACTAAGTTGTGTCATTGTATTTTTTTTTTTCAACGAATTTTCAAATATTATTAAAATATTTACTAAATTTTATAAATGATTATAAAATGATTTTATAAATTTTTATTAATTTAAGATGATTAAAAGTGTATACATATTATAAAGATTCTTAACAATTTGATGACGAAAGTTCATTATTCTTATTATCTGTGTTCTAACCTAAAAATTTTTTGGGATAACAATTATCAGGGATGGACCGAGTGGTGGGGATAATCGTTCATGAAAATTTAAAATTATCATATGTTTTAGATTTTACTATGTATTTTTTATTGAAAATCTATTTTCGTCTCTCACCCGAATTTTAATTTGCCTCCAAAGTTTAAGTTCACCCTTATAATATAAAATCTTACGTTTGGACAATCATATATTTAACCAATGAGGTAATTTAATTTGTGTAAAATTATTTTATACTATATGAAGTAATGAATTGTGATAAATTTAAAAATTGTTTTATTATAATGTGTTTTTTAAAGGGACTAATTCATCTTATTGACAATCAAAATGAAAAAAATTGTGACACTTTATAATTTTTCACAATTAAATAGTAATAATATTAAATCTTACTAGTATTTTATTAACTACGAATATAATTTAGCTAAAAGAATTTATTCCGTTGATATGGTAACTACCCTTAAATGATCGCATTAATGAAGTAGGTAAGCTATCAGTGACAGCCATTAACAAAGAAACAAATTAAGTGTTTTGAATGATTGATCTCAGAACGGTCTATTAACTTTTAACATCCAAAATGTAAAGTCAATCCATGTCTGAAAGCAAATTGTTTGGTTTAGTTGAAAATGGTCCATTATTTTATTATTGACCGAGTAATCTGTTTTGAATTGATATTGATTCCCTCATATCATCCTAATGATATCATCGAACCACCTTTAACCTACCATAGTTATAATTATTATTGAATAAACTATAATATATATTTTTTAAAATATTATAAATGTGATAAAAAATTCTATTTAAAATATTAAATAAATACACGTAATATTCATTTCTTTCCTGGAGATAGTCAAATGAAAAATATATGTAGTTTGATGGAATTTAAATATATTTATCATTTATAAAATATCTAAATTTTATCATTTGAGTTCAAGGTATTTAAATTATCAGTTAAATATTTAAATTTAAATTTAAATTTATTAAAAACTCTTCATTCACATCTAAAATAAGTTATAATAAAATATTTTTAAAAATAAAACATATAAATATAATTGTTATAGTATACATATCCAAATCCATTATTCATATAGTTAAAACAAATTTAAAAACTATATTTTAATTTATATCTATTATCCGTAAATATAAAATAAATCCAAATAATTAATATTCACCTATTTTCAAGTTTGATATAGGTAATGGCTAACATATCAAAGTTAAAATATTATCTGAATTTACAATATGTAAACAAAAAGAAAAACAAATAAGACATCGACATCTGAACTATTCCAATAAAAATTCCCTTTAAGAGAAATAACGTTGATAGGATTAGTTCAAAATGTCCTGAGAATACAAAGAAAAAAAAGGAAAGGCTAGAGAAATCAATTAAATAAATAATGCGCTCGTGTTTCAATGAATAAAAATCGTTCAACAACTGCTAAGGCCTAAGTGGACAAAACAAAAACCGATGAATTGTTTTTTATTTCAAAAGAAAATAAATTTAAAAAAAAAAAATCAAAAGACATTACTTGTAGGCCTCTTGCGTTGTGAAGAATTAGAAGCACTTCCTGTGCACAATAGATGGGCCAGATTCATCATATTCGGCCTTGGCAATCCACATCTGCACTCCAATCCCAATCAGTAAAACGTCTTTCGTATGTGTATGAATATGTAGAATATATACTAATACTATTCCCTTCCAATGTGAGTGTCCAAACATGTGTCGGATGCCAATAGTAGACATGAGTACTTCAAGAAAAACAAACACCCACTTGCCCATTTTTCACGTTGCTCCGACTTTAATTTATTTTTTTTCTTCAAGTACAAAAGTTTGACAATGACTTCAGACATTTTTATACGGAAATGGGTATGGGACATGACCCTTCAAAGACAATCCAAATGCATAGATCTTTCCTATGTGTGACACTCATATCCAAGTCTGAACTCTGAATAATATATAGCTTTTTTGAAGCAGCAGCAGAACCTAGTCTCCTCAATCTAGGTCTCATTTGTAATGGAAAAAAACTAAATATAACAAAAGGTGATTCCTAGCTTCCCGCCTAAATAATAGAGAACATAAAGCATTTAACATGAATGATAGAAGCATGGAGTCTGTGATGTGGATGGAAATCGGCAGAGTTGATTTTATCTGCTGGAAAGTACTAAGAGATGCCAAGATAGAGCCTCCAATCCAGACACTGTATTTCCTTTCAGGAGGAGCCACCACCTTAATCTTCATACTGTTTGGGGCTAAGGCAGTGATTTCCTTGCTCATTCTGTTGGCAATTCCAGGGAACATGGTAGTTCCACCGCCGAGAACAATATTTCCATACAAATCCTTCCTGATGTCAACATCGCACTTCATGATAGAATTGTATGTTGTTTCGTGGATGCCAGCAGCTTCCATTCCGATCATGGAAGGCTGGAAAAGGACTTCTGGGCATCGGAAACGCTCAGAACCAATGGTGATCACTTGGCCATCAGGCAACTCATAGCTCTTCTCAATGGAAGAACTAGTCTTGGCAGTTTCAAGCTCTTGCTCGAAGTCAAGTGCAATATATGCCAGCTTCTCTTTGACATCACGAACAATTTCACGCTCAGCTGTAGTGGTAAACGAATAACCACGCTCGGTCAAGATTTTCATGAGGGCATCAGTAAGGTCACGACCTGCTAGGTCAAGACGGAGGATGGCATGCGGGAGAGCGTATCCTTCATAAATGGGGACAGTATGGCTCACACCATCTCCGGAGTCCAGAACAATACCTGTAAGAAGTATAGTAGAAACAATTGGTATATGAAAAATAACTGGAGTAAAACGTAAATTACAAAGATACTAGTCCTAGTCTCTAACTATTTTCATGAAGACTTAGTAATAACTGTGAAATGAATGTAAAAATATCATTAGAAATAAGAAAATGGGGAGAAATGGAAACTAACTTTGAGCTCACTTTACATATTACTTGGGTAATCCATGGAAAAAAAAATCTTTCATGATGGCGAGAATGTCTCGAAGTGCAAATTCGGACTTTGAGGTTGTTTAACTCAAGTTTTATACATGAAATTGAGACTAATCAATTCCTTACCGGTTGTACGACCACTGGCATAAAGGGAGAGAACAGCCTGGATAGCAACATACATGGCCGGAGCATTGAAGGTCTCAAACATGGTTTGGGTCATTTTCTCACGATTGGCTTTCGGATTTAGTGGTGCCTCGGTGAGAAGGACTGGGTGCTCTTCTGGAGCCACACGGAGTTCATTGTAGAAGGTATGATGCCAAATCTTTTCCATATCTTCCCAATTGTTGACGATACCGTGCTCAATAGGGTATTTAAGAGTCAGAATACCACGCTTGGACTGAGCCTCATCACCAACATAAGCATCCTTCTGACCCATGCCAACCATCACACCTGTGTGACGCGGACGACCTACAATGCTAGGGAACACGGCTCTGTTAAAATATCACCATAGCTAAGTAACTAACTCACACAGAAACCATGAATTACTACTTTCATTCATTTGTAAGATCATACTTTCTACAGCAGTAGCACAAGGCTATTTATACAGTATATGATGAAATGAAAAAAGAGAGGGAAAGATTGTTAGTACGTTATAGGAAAGAGAGAGTTTGTTAAGAAAACTCTAACCACCACCGCACAATACACAGGCTAAATTACATAACTGATACCATTTTTTTTAAATTTTTCCTTTCTAACACCGTTTGACCAATATTTCCAGAAGTAGCACCCTTTCTGCTGAGTTGGCAAAGGCGCGTCCCCGGAGACGCGCTTTACCCGTATTTTCGCTGAGTTAGATGCCACGTGTGGAAGGCGCGTCCCCGGGGACGCGCCTTTACCTTATCAGCAGACACGTGTGGAAAGCGCATCCCCGGGGACGCGCCTTCCATTAAATGTCATAAATGCCCCCATCCGTTATTCCTAACTACCCCTCCTCCTCCCCTATATAAACCCCCTCAACCCTCCCTCATTCTTCACACCAAAATCATATTCTCCTCTCTTATATAACTCAAATTCTCCAACTATTTGAGTTTTAAATTTGTTATTAGTGGTAAGAAATTTATTTTATGTTAGTATTTTTTTAAATAGTTATTATTTTTTATATTATATATTATGTAAATATTATTTTTTTTATTAAAATAATATTTATATAATTATTATTTATTTAGAATTATTAATTTTTTTTGCTAATTATATTGTTTTGTCTACAGTTATAATAGAAAACGAAATGCTGTTGCGATTGGATATTGATCATATCTCCAGACATTTTAGCGATATGGTAATATTTTTTATAATTAATGTTAATATTTAAATTTATTTTTATTTTAAAGTTATTATGAATTTATATTAATTTTTATTTTTTCTAATGTATATTATTTAGGATGCTGATCGTATTTTAGAGACTTTTATTAAAAATCCACGTATACCGACACCGGAACGTATTTTGCCATATTTGGCTTCTGCCGGGTTCGGGTATATTGCAACAATTATAGGCGGTTGCAAACTCGAACCTGTCCTAATTTCTGCACTGATTGAGAGGTGGAGGCCCGAGACACACACTTTTCACCTTCAATGTGGAGAGGCGACAATTATATTGGAGGATGTCTCTATGCATCTGGGGCTTCCCGTCGACGGAAATATGATGTGTGGTATGGCGGATGGTGATTGGCAATCAATGTGCATTGATTATCTTGGAGCTGCTCCGCCAGAGTTTAATGGAGGTAGAATAGCTTTATCTTGGTTGAAAGCTAATTTTGAGGTTTTAAATGAAATGCTTCAGAGGATCAAGCAAGGCATGTGCTCGGGCATATATTCTACGAATAATTGGAGGAATATTGATGCCCGACAAATCTCGCAACCAGGTGCATTGTATGTGGTTACGGCATCTGATCGATTTTGATGAAGCTGGAAGATATAGTTGGGGTGCTACAGTTTTGGCATTTCTCTTTAGAGAAATGTGTCGGGCGACGAATTATAAGAAAACTGCTATCGGTTGATGTCTTCTGCTTCTACAATCATGGGCGTGGTTCTGCATGCCTTTCTTATGCCCGATCGTGAATGAACCATACGTATTCCCCTTATTGTTGAGGTAATTTTCGAACTAAATTTTGATTTAAATATTTTCAATTAAATAGGGTGATATTTAGTTTATATTATATTTCATAGGTGGTCGATGAAAAGAAAGGACCATAAAAGTATACCTACTGGGTTAGAGGAAATTCGTTTACTTATTGATACGAAAGCTCGGTCTGAGGTATGTTTTTAAATTTGTTTAATTATTAATAATTTAATTTAAAATGTTAGATATAATTAGAATATTTTATTTATTTGAATTGTATATTTATATTTCAGTTTCAGTGGATACCTTATGCGAGCGATGAAGAGAAAGCTTGCATTCCACCCCACCTTAGTGGGTCATTAGAGGTATGGATATCGGTTATACCTCTTATATGTTATGCTATTATTGAGTGGCATCCAGTTGATCGCGTGCTCCGTCAGTATGGTTGTACGCAATATATTCCTGGAGCTCCTAGGAATTTAGACGACGTGCATACATAGATAGACGAGGAAAAAAGATGTTAACTGGGTGGTGAGACCAGAGATTGGATTGCGCTTTGGAGAACCGATATACACTGTTGGCCCCTCGACAATATTACGCTGAAACTGGTCATATGGTTACGGATAACTATATGGACTGGTTTAATGAAAATGGGAAGCCGTTTCTACTTTCGGCGGAAGCACGAGGGGTTAACATTCCTAGGCGCCGAGAAAGACGTCAACCGTCTCAATATCATCGTCCCCCGACGCGTGGACGGAGAGAAGGCGCTACCGGTTCTGCATCAGTCCCACCACAACATCCTTATTCGTCGATGCCGCAGGGGTACATGCCCAGCCCTCCACTTTATATGCCAAGCCCACCAGTTTATATGCCATCTCCGCAGGGTTACATTCCGAGCCCGCAGGGTTACATTCCTAGCCCGCCAGGTTACTGCCTAGCCCCCAGGTTACATGCCTAGCCCGCAGGGTTTTATACCATATGGAGGTGCATATACGACTATGTTTAATGATCCAGCATGGTTCATATGCATCTTATTTGGCTGGTGGTGCTTCTCCGCAGATACCTCAATCTCCATCTGGATCACATACATCGATGCCAATGTTTCCACAGTTTTCACAGTTCCCGGGGAGCAGTGGGATTGTTACTAGCACTCCTCCAGGGTCGTTATTTTATACAGGCCCTTCAGCCCCTTCAGCGTCATCTACACCAAATGAAGAAAATGCTGCTGATGATGATAGTGAAGATGAGGAGACTGAAGAACAAGTTCCACGAAGAAATCCTCCACGAAATAGACAACCACCGCCACGTGGAACTCATTCGAGAAGACGACATCGGTGATCCAGTTATATTTAATGTTATTTAAATAATTATATTTCAAAATTTTATGTAATTTGGTTATGTTATTTAAATGTTTCATGGTTGTTACATACATATTTTTTAATGTTATTTTTTATTCACATTTAACATTAAATGTTTGATAAATGTTTTTAAAATACAAATTATATTATTCGAAATTTAAAATAAAAATAAAAATAATATTATTCAAATTTAAATTTAAAATATAAATTATAGTATTCAAAATTTAACATTAAATTTCAACTTAATATTCCAATTGTATTCGAAATTAAAAGTTATATTCTAATTATAGTACACAATACTTAAATTGAAATTAAATCTATCCATACATATGATTTTATCATTAACATATATATTAAAACGTATATATTAAAATCAACTTATGTTGAGTTCATCGATCGACGGAATCAGCCAAGAGGGGGTGAATTGGCAATTTATTCAATGTCACATTTCAATGCTCATTCCATACAATTTCAATGTCACAATCAACTTATCACTTCACATTTATTCAATTTATCCATAACATTTTATCTAATTTATTCAAACTTCACATAACGTTTTAATTTAAGTTATTCTTAACTTGCTGAACTTTCAAAAGAAGTTAAATTTTGGTTATAATTTACCTGATTTACTGATATATCTAGTGTCCCCGAGGGACATGAGTGACATAATAGGGCAATGATAACATATTCTCTGATGAAATAATGGAAGGCGCGTCCCCGGGAACGCGCCTTCATGTGAATAGTGAAATAATAGGTACTGATATATCTAGTGTCCCCGAGGGAATTTAGCCGACATAATAGGGCAATGATAATATTCTCTGATGAAATAATGGAAGGCGCGCCCCCGGGAACGCGCCTTCATGTGAATAGTGAAATAATAGGTACTGATATATCTAGTGTCCCCGAGGGACATGAGTGACATAATAGGGCAATGATAACATATTCTCTGACGAAATAATGGAAGGCGCGCCCCCGGGAACGCGCCTTCATGTGAATAGTGAAATAATAGGTACTGATATATCTAGTGTCCCCGAGGGAATTTAGCCGACATAATAGGGCAATGATAACATATTCTCTGACGAAATAATGGAAGGCGCGCCCCCGGGAACGCGCCTTCATATGAATAGTGAAATAATAGGTACTGATATATCTAGTGTCCCCGAGGGACATGAGTGACATAATAGGGCAATGATAACATATTCTCTGACGAAATAATGGAAGGCGCGTCCCTGGGAACGCGCCTTCATGTGAATAGTACTCCGATTATAGACACTATTATATGCAACGTATTATAAACTTTCAAAACAAACTTCAGTTCACAATCTTTCAAAATCTCAAATTCTCAAACTCTAAATTCTCAAATTCTCTGAAAATGAGTCGTCTTTCTGCTGCTGTTTTGTATGATGGAGAAATTAAGGAAGCTGAAGAGGGGGTTGTTTTTGAGTCAGATCATTATATCCCCTTAACCTTGAAGAGAAACATCACAATTGAGGAGTTAATCACAAAAATTTCGTTAAAGATTCGTGTAGCAGGCCAGAGAAGACTATCTTTACTTCAGTACAGATTTCCTACTGAACTTTTTTCGCTCACGTATACATCATTTCAGCTTTCAAACGATGATGATGTTTCTATGGTGGTTGATGCTTATATGGGGAGTTCACAATCTCTTATTGAAATGTATGCCACTTTTATTGAGGTTCGTGCAACTCGTGGTCTCTCATATTCCTCTCACTTTGGCATTGCATATCAAACTGATCAAGTTGATAGCCCGACACAACTGATCTGTAATGATTTCACATCATTAATGGCGGATCCAACGCCATATACCATGCCATCAAGTTCAATAGGAAGGCATTCATCTGCAACTGCTTATGATCTCAACCCACGTGGCTTCACCAATAATCCATATGGCAACATCTCTTCTACTTCAAGGGGCAGACATTCATCTGCCAATGTTTTCGACTTACATATGGAAATGCCAACGAGACGACAGTCTATTCACATCCCACATGATGCAATGTATGAGCCTGAATTTCCAGATCTTCCTAATGTTGGCAACTATGGACTTCAATCATCAGTCAATGACGGTAATTTACATATTGGAATGGAGTTCGCATCGAAGGAGGAAGCAATGATGGCAATAAAGAGTTACAATATTCGTAACTCAGTTCAGTCCCGAGTTGATCGATCTAACACGGAGAAATATGTCTGCTACTGCGTCCAACGTGACAACGGATGTCAATGGATGGTCTGTGTATCAAAGAGGAAGGGGAAGAACAACTTATGAGAACTAACCAGATACAACGGTCCTCATACATGTTGTGCAACAGGTATAAACCAGGATCATCCCAACTTGGACTCCAACATTATTTGTCAAGCAATCATGCCCATTGTGAAGCAAAGCTCTCATATAGCTGTTGCAGTGTTGATTTCTGCTATACAGTCACAATATGGGTACACTGTCTCATATAAAAAAGCGTGGTTGGCAAAACTGAATTCCATTTGCAAACTTCATGGCGAATGGGATTCCTCTTACAATGAGCTGCCCAGTTGGTTTCATGTTGTGCAAAGACTTAATCCTGGGACAATTGTTGAGTTCGAAACTCAACATCATTACGTGAATGATCGAATGGTTCGCGATCGCTGCCAATTTACCGAGTCTTTTGGACTTACCCTCAGTGTATTAATGCAGTCAAGTACTGTAAACCAATTGTCCAAATTGATGGTACTTTCTTGTATGGGAAATACAAGCAAGTTTTATTATTGGCTGTGGTCCAAGATGGAAATCGCAATATTCTTCCTGTTGCGTTTGCCCTCGTTCAAGGAGAAGACACTGAGTCTTGGGCTTTTTTCCTTAAAAATTTACGTTTACATGTTGTCACCAGGGAACGACTATGCATTATTTCAGACCGAGGAGTCGGGATAAAAGCAACAATGGACTCTTTGGGTACAATGTATAGACCTCCACATGTTCAACATCGTTATTGTGTCCGTCATATTGCTGCAAACTATTACGGAAAATACAAGAAGAACGATGAACGTCAGTTAGTCGTGCGGATGGGTATGTTACTTTTTCCCAATTTTTCTATCAATTTCTTATTACTTATTTATACTTCATATTAACTATTACATATTCCTAATGGCTTAGGTTACGAACTCTTACCTCAAAGGTTTGAGTCGATGCTACAAGAGCTGTTTGGCAAAAATAAGAAGGGGTGCGAGTACATTATGGACATCAGCAAAGAAATGTGGACAAATGGATATTACGGGGGGTATCGCTATGGTCATATAACAACAAACTTGGCTGAAGCAATAAATTCAACCTTAAAGGGGGCGCGTCATTTACCAGTCACGGCGTTGGTTAAAACGACTTATTTTCGTTTGGGTCAACTCTTTGCAAAGCTCGGTGGACAAGCTCTTACTTGGATGCAAAACGGACATATTTACCACCCAAGACTAGTAGTTGATTTACAGAAAAAAGTGGCTGCATCAAATGGGATGTTAGTTACAAATTTTTCTCGCACCCGTGAATTGTTTCGTGTAACCGAAATGCCACGTCCGCTGCAAGGGATTGAAGCTAACTCTTTCAGAGTTAATCTGCAAGAGAGGTGGTGCGATTGTGGTTTCTTTCAAGCACTCAAATATCCATGCTCTCATGTCATTGCTGCTTGCTCACATTCGCATTTGGACTACAAAAATTATGTTGATCCCGTATACCAACTTTCACAAGTATTCAAGGTATATGAATTTGAGTTTCCGCTCATAGGAAACGAAATAGACCCAAATGAGATTCAAACTTGGCTTACAATTGTACCAGATCCATTACTATTGAGGGACTCAGGTCGTCCAAAATCTACTAGAATACATTGTGAT
This sequence comes from Hibiscus syriacus, assembly GCF_006381635.1. NCBI lineage: Eukaryota > Viridiplantae > Streptophyta > Magnoliopsida > Malvales > Malvaceae > Hibiscus > Hibiscus syriacus. The sequence continues at coordinate 51,684 of NW_024062517.1, forward strand.
ATGGATATTCGGGAGAAGTCAACAGAACAAAAACGATGTGGGCATTGTAGAAACATCGGGCACAATAGAAAAAAATGTCCAGCTCTGTTATCATCATATAACCGTTAACTCTTATGTAATTAATATTGTATTTAAATGAATGTTTTTGTTTCTAATAATTTAATGTTATTGCATTTATATAATTTGTCAATGTATGTACACCTAAATAATTTTTTTAACTTTTAAATACATAAATATATTTAATATATTTATTCAATATAATAATTAATATTATTAGTTATAATTTTTTTTAAATATAATAATAATTCCACCTTCTAAGTAGAGAAAAATATTAAATTAAACAAATTAAAAGTTATTAAAAAATTTATGTATACGATGACACATTTCATGTTCTGATTGGAGGATTAAATTTATTAAATTAAATTTTCAATAAGACTAATTTTATAAAATATGTAAGTCTTGAAGATTAAATATGTAATTATACTAATTTATTAACTTATGCATCAATATTTTCGTTAAATATTGATATGAGATGACTAGATTGATAACATTTAAATAATTAACTGATAAAATTAATAGATCGATAATCAAAATCAAAAATAATAATATAACCATAGTGTAATATTATAATTTCATACATTTTTCTATAACTACAATAAAGTCAAAACTGGTTTTCATATATTGTTATATCATATTAATGTAGATAATTCACTCCACCTTTAACACACATTAACAAAATACATTTGATAATTCTTACATTATAATCGAAACATTTTACATAATATATTATTAATTTATAATAATAATAAAAATAAATTATTTATTATAAAACAAAATACGTGTCTGCTGAGTTGGCAAAGGCGCGTCCCCGGGGACGCGCCTTCCACACGTGGCATCCAACTCAGCGAAAACGCGGGTAAAGCGCGTCCCCGGGGACGCGCCTTTGCCAACTCAGCAGAAAGGGTGCTACTTCTGGAAATATTGGTCAAACGGTGTCAGAAAGGGAAAATTTAAAGCAAACGGTGTCAGTTATGTAATTTAGCCCAATACACATGCATGACTCATATTAATCAATGCATACATCATTCATATTATCATCATACACTAACAGGCTCTTGGAGCATCATCACCAGCAAATCCAGCCTAAGAAAGAGAAAAACGCATCATTGAAAACGATCACATGTAAATCTTAAACTAACAGATTAGAACACTAGATCATTGATAAATATACTAAGGATAGTAACCTAAATAGATACCTTAATCATTCCAGTTCCGTTATCGCATACGAGTGGTTGAATATCCTCACCATCTGCCATCTAGTTTTGCTAGCTGAAATAAAACATCGTAATCAAATTGAATCAGCATCACAGAAACACAGGAAGCACGCAGCTCACAAATCAACAATCATGACTCGAATTTTGAATCATTTATGAGAAAGGATATAACACCAAAGCACCCCCATTCATCGGGAGACTGGAAAGATACAAGCAACATAATTTTTTTACAACATTCCAATTTCACATATAAACAAATCCACCACAAACAATTTGCTTAAAAACTACCAAGATAAATTAAAGAAGAGAATTCTTTATATAATCATTTATTCTTATTTTCTTTAATCTTTCTAGTTGAAAGCTAGCTAATTCATAGAACATTAATTATATTGAACCATAAGTCATCGCAGATCCAATGATTAGAACTTAATGAATCATAAATTATCCAAATATTTCAAACAAGAACCAGTACAAATCAATTAAGCTGATAATGGATGCATTCAATTCCTACAAATTTATCATCATGCTGAGCAAAACCAGACACAAATAAACAGACAATAATTTATGAAAATTTTCATCTACTGTTTCTTTTTTCCTGTATATTTTCAGTAACCAAACAGTGGCTAAACGATCAATTAAACTGAGAGCGGATACATACAATTCCTACAAAATTATAGCACTGCTGATCAAAATCAGATCTAGAATCAACAATCCATTGTATTATTTTTTCCTGAATATTCTCAAATCTCAGGAACAAAACAGTAGCTAAACGATCAAATGAACCGAGAAAGATATGCACATTTCCTACAAAATTATCACAATCCTAAGCAAAATCTGATCGACGATGTTTTATAATAAACGGTAATCTGAATTTTTCATCTAGTCTTCTTTCCTAAATATACTCGGGAACCAAACAGAACGATCAATTAAACTGAAAGACGATACGTACATTTTCTACAAAATTATCGCAATGCTAAGCAAAATCAGATCGAAAATCAACAATGTATGACGCTTTATAATAAAATGAGAATCTGTAACTTTTATCAATTGTCTTCTTTTTCTTTACCGCATTTTCTCATGAACCAAACATTAACAAAAGGAAAATCACCTGCGCAAGAGCCAAAGGAAAAGGGAAAATCTAAGAAAGATAATCCTAAAAGAGAATGAAAAAGAAAATAGCAAGCGAATGAATGAAACCCATTTTTGAAATTTAAATCGTGAATGGAAAACTTTTTACCGGATCTTTCGGTTATATATGCTCCATTAACAACGCTACTAAAACCGGATTCATTTTAGTATCTACGATATTAATTTTGGTCCGTTTTAATATATAAACTTTTATTATTTTCAAAATCATGCTTAAACTTTAATTTTTATTTTCATTTTAATACCCGCTATTAGAAGTTTTAGATTTTGTTTCAATTTAGTACCAGTTCAAAATTTAACATATAGTTTTGAAAAAAAATTAAAAGTTTAGGTACTAAACGTGTTAAGTTTTTAACAGTAGGTACTAAAATGAAATGATAACTAAATGTTAGGAATGATTTTAAAAATTTAAAAGTTTAAATACTAAAACATACCAAAACTAATAGTTTAGTTATAAAATGCATAGTTTATCCAGAAAAATAATCAGAATAATTTATGAAAAGTATGAGGTGTTTTCAATATTAAAATATATTATACTAACATTTTGATAAAATGCAATTTGGGATCAAACTTTTTTTTTGGATAATCCGAAAAAAATTATTTAAAATATGAGAATTATTCGATCTAATTAAGTAAAATAATTGAATTAATCGATTCAATACAATATTTTTTTTAAGTACGTAAATGGTCTATCGAATATAAGATGTTATTTTATTGAATCCTTTAACTATGAAAAATTATAAAATTATCCCTCAATTATAGTTGAGTTCCTAACTATTAAAAGTTATAAAATGATCACCCGTATATTCATACATTTCAAACTCATCATTTCCTTTAAAAAACTGATAGTCGTCTGAGTTTGACGTTAACATATTGATTGAGATATGATAAAATATGATCTTGAAATTTCATATGACTATACAATACAAGCGGTTCTAAGATGTTATGTCCGTGACAAGTTAATTCGAATTAATTCGTGACGAGTTAATTCGAGGCATAGATCTATGTTAGGAAAGGTTGATTTGTCTGAGAGTTGTCTCATTTAAGTGCCGCACGGCATAACAACATGACCGAGATGTTATGTCTGTGACATTATGCACCCAGTTGTCGGGTTCGGCTTGTTGTGGCAGCACAAAGCCAGTGTGCATTGCGCGCACATCAGGTGGCCACGGTCTTGAACTTCAATTGTGCACATCTGCTCAAAGCATATGCAGCATACTTCAGTATCACTAGACTACATCAAATAATTCGCCGGTAAATATATCAGCTTGATCGTTCCAATTACATGCAAAAACTCATGAAAAAAAACATTTGACATATCTATAATGGACAACTGATGCCCGACTCTTACATCCGCAGATAGGATGAATAAAAATTGGATTATAGAGACCTAAATATAGGTTTTAGAGCATGCTGAAGTAAAAAACTTTATGCTGTCAATTGCTAGATCATGAAACTCAAATTATCCTATACCAGAACTACTGTAGGCATTCAAACTTACAGTAAGATGGGATGTTATACCTCATAAATATTGTCATTCTTATTCGACTTTTATTTGAAGTTTTTATAATTTATGTATGAATTGTATCATTGGGGATAATTGAAAAGCATTTGCTTATATAGAGAGAGAAGCATTTATAAATATATTATATTTTTATTTAAACATTTAAAGTATTTTTTTTAAATAAAAAATGGATGTCCTTTGTTTCCATATGTAATGGGATAAGGGGAGGTAAGATAGTAGGCTGCCCTCAACACCAAGTTGAAAGCAGTTTTCGTAGAAGACCTCCGAATTATGAAATGCACTCTGTGTGACTCGATCCCACGACCTGTTAAGAACCTTATGCTCTACAAATACATATTTAAAATTATTATTACTTATAAAATTAATTATATCATATGTTCCTCAACTATAACTCTCATTTTAAATTGATGTCTCTACTAAATTAAATATAACTAAAATACTACTTTTAATCATTAAAAATGAATACTGAATTAAATACTAATAATTAATCATACTGACTTTCAAGATCTTTTTCATTTTTGACTAATGATTTCTATTAAATTATTTAGAATGCAATTATATTTATATAAAACAAATAATGAAAAGAATTACAAGAAACAGATAGAAAACATACAAAACGACAGAAGATGGAATGGAATGTTATGGGACCATAGCAACGGAATATTTCTATTACGTACTATTAGTATATGTAAACCGACCATTTTTATTATTTTCTCTTTATTTTATTGATATCAATCACCACTTGTCATGGGGGTTCCCTGCTAGCTTAACCTACAATACGAAAGAAAAATTCACGTCAAATTTGAAGTTGGGATGGCACTGAAAACAAATGGAAGATTCATAAGCTCAGCCTGGATTGGAATATTTTGACAAAGCCGAAATCCCTTCGAATTCGACAAATGAAACATCAAAACCACAAGTCTCGTAAAGCAAATAAACTCTAAAAGGGTCTCTTTCGTAAGTCCGTTTCGCGTAGCTTTTCAAACGCAATTTTACTTTAAAAAATATTTTGATCACAAAATCAATGTCGAATAAAAAAAAATGAATGAATAGATATTAGATTTCTTTCATCACAAAAAAACAACAAAGAGATCAAATTTCAGACAATAACGTGTCACTGATGACAAACAGTTCCAAAACACACCCAAGTATAGTTTCATTGCAGTTACTTCAACCTTGATCCCGTGTCCATGTTGGCCATATTTTACCATGCTTGCGGTCAAAAGCACAGAGTCAGGTTAAAAGAAAAGCTTATTCCTTTTGCTGGCAAATTAAATAGAGCAAGGAGGGAATAGCGGCGGAAGAGGCGGTGACGGTGGTGGAAATTCGAGTTTCACGAGGCGGCAGCTTACTTTAAGGTGGCGGCGTCGTGGCATGCAGCAGCCCATGAAAACAGAGCAATGCATAAGAATCAGCGAAACCATTTTAATCCATCTACTGTTTCAACTTCGTGGCATGAGCCAGTCTACAGTCCTGCACCACCCTACCATCACCGTGTGACTGCGCCATTAATGGCGTGCCCTCTTTCCTCATTTTTGACCAAAGGCTTCGTTTTGAAGCACTCATTATCATGGAATGAGGGTTTAGGGTTCAGCGTGATGACATTAGTAAACTAAATTCTAGGTCACTCAACTATTAGGTAGATTACAAATATTGCATATCTTTTTCTAAAAATGTATTTTAATTATATAATTAAAATATTATTATAAATAAATTATTTATATTACAATTAAAATTAAAGTTTAATGTAATCTACCAATAATCAGTTGATTTAGTGGAATAAAACACTAAATCCCTTAAATAAAGTCAAGAGTTCGAATCCTTACATTTGTGAATGGAGCAAGGTAAGATCGCCCTCACTTTTGAATTATCTTATCTGAATTAATCAGTTAATAGATAAGATACCAATAATTAATTAAAAAAAGTTTAACATAACCTAATATAACAACAAATTTGGTCTCTAAAATTTATACTATCAAATTAATCATAAATTAAAACAAAACAATAAATTTGACCTTTATATTTAAAAATTCATCAATTTAATTCTTTGTGATTTTATCAAATCAAATAAGTATCAAATCAATAAACCATTAGATAAATGCAGGGTCGAAGCTATGCCTCGTCCCGGGTGCCACTTCCCTCTATTTTCTTATTATTAAAAAAAATATAGACAAATCTTAAACTAGAGCTCCTAATTTTACTTTATTTTGAATTTACCCTTTATTTTCTCTAATTAATTATAAGTTTCCCCTCAGTTTTTTTAACCTATTGAATATTTAATAAATTATTGATTAAAGCATTCCATAAATGAATACTAGCTAATTATATGGCTGAAAACGGTCGACTGATAGTATTACAAAATATGTGTAATAAAATTTATAATTCGATGATAAGAATGATTGATGATTAGTACATAATGCTTTTGTATCCACCAAGTGCGTAGCAAAAACATATTCCATGAGAAGATTGTTGCCAACTCCCCAACCTTGTGTCTCATACAGCAATAAACATATTGCTCTTATTATTATAATCTAACACCATATGAGATATTGAGAGGAATTTTAAGCGACATAAAAGTAATATATTATTCTTTTGGAGAAAACACTAAATTGATAGAATATTTATACATAAAACATTAAATTTATTGATTTATTTTGAATTAGAACAAAATTAATTGAATGTATAAAATTGAAGACTATACTATTAGCCTGCCAAGCCATGCTAAACATCCATTTCAAGTTTAACGTCGAACTGGCATGTTTGTAACAATATCTTGGTTTAATGACTAAATTGTGACTTTTAGTAAAAATTATGACATGTTTGAGTGACTAAGAATGTAGTTTACCCTATAATTAAAAACCTTGTTTCGATTCATAGGCTATAATTGATAATTAATTAGTTGAAGTAATTGAAAAAAATAAAGCAATGATTTCCTTCACTCTTTCCCTGGCCATAGGCAGGTCCTAATAGAAATAATATTTAATAAAAAGTTAAATATAAAAATGATATTTAGTAAGTTAAAAAATATGAAACAAATAGTAGAACCAAAAGGGATGCAGCTAAAGCCCACAGAGCAGAGTTCACCCAAACCTAGACGATTCAACTTCATCTGCATGCACTCATCTCTGCTGAGCCTCACCCTTTACTTCAATTCCTAAAGCCTACCCCTTTGCCTAGTCCTTTACAACCCAACCCTCTTGTCTTCCCCCCCCCCCCATCTCTTTTCTTCAATGGCGTATCCATCATCATCATCATCTTGTTTTTCCCATTCTTTCATTCCCGAGATCCTACCATTTCTCTATAACCCACCAATATCTTTTCTGCCCATTTTCGTCTTTTCATATGAGACGACGCTTTGAATTATGGTTCGGTCCCTAACCTTCACTTTGTTCAATTTAGGACGATCGGACTATTAGAAAAGGGACTAAATTGTAAATTAAATCATGGTAAAGAGACTAGTTGTAGGGTTTAACCAGAATACAACCCTACTTCTTCAGCCGCTACCCACCATGTTTTCAGAGATTTTCAGCACAAAAAACAATACGCATGTCAACCTCAAATCTCTACTATTTTCTCTCTTATCCTTGTTTGACTCTTTTTCTCCTCTTTTCCTCTTCTATTTAAACAAGTACAAAAGCAATGCAATATGCAAATCCCATGCCAGTCGCCAAACCATCTTTTCATCTTCTTTTTTGCCTTGTTTTTTAAAGCAAACTTTCAAAAATCCATATTCCATGAATCAATCAAATCTGAGAAGACCCCATTTTTAATAAAATCAGTCATATAAACGCTTACTTAAATCTTGGCAACAAGAAGGAAACAAATGGATGGTGGTGGTGGTAGTATGGAAATGGGTGCTGCTGTTGGTGGAACCAATGGGAATTCAAGGTGGAACCCAACGAAGGAGCAAATAAGTATGCTGGAAACCTTGTATACGCAAGGGATAAGGACGCCGAGTGCAGAACAGATAGAGCACATAACGGCCAGGCTCAAACCTTACGGCACCATCGAAGGCAAAAATGTGTTCTATTGGTTTCAAAACCACAAGGCACGCCAAAGGCAGAAACAAAAGCAAGAGAATTTAGCTTATATCTATCGCTATCTGCATAGAACACAACCTCTTTATCCTCCTCCTCCACCTTGCCCCAATGGTTATTTTCGAAAATCCCATCATTTTTGTTACAAATTGTTTTCTTTTGGGAATCTCGCTATTTATTTGATTATTCTATCTAGATATATATCTTCGTTCCAAGCGGTCTTGACATGCACATGACTCGATATGCGTGTCGATGGCTTTCAAAATCTGTTAAAACTACATTGTTTATAGCAAAGTAACAGTTTTTTGGATCAATTTGTAGCAAAGTACTTGGATATGATTCTATACTTTTTTTTTCACTTCTGCATATTACTTTGACGATCCCTGTCTCTTTCATACTGATATGTAGTCTACAGACATATGGACAAAACATGTTATATTAAACGAAACATCTGATTTGGTTTGGTCTTATTTTTTGCTCTAGTTTGTGCTCCATATTTTGTACCACAAGGTGAGCATCATCTAGGGTTTTACCCTCAGTGCCCCAAGGTTCTTCTACCCGGTGGATCGATGAAGAGGAGAGCGAGACCTGCTGGCGGGAAAATGGTGAAGCCGATATTTTACGGTGGAAATGCATATGATCATATGTTTCACCATGATTACAACGCCACGATAATACCAGATGCTGAAAACTTCGGTGGAGCACTCAGCAAAGGCAGCGGCTGCAGCAACGACCATCGCACTAATCATCAGGAGACGTTGCCATTGTTTCCGTTGCACCCGTCCGGTGTTTGTGAAGAAAAGTCAACGCCATTAATGGCTTCCCCCAGGTGCTGGTTCGAGCTCTTGCGAGGCTACTGCTGCTGCTGGTGTTGTCCGAGAAAGCAGTGCGGGAGCCTCCGGTGAACAACGTTTCTTTGATTTCTTCTCTTGGGAAGCTTCTTCCAAAAGGGTTTAAGTTAACAGTGGACATATTGAACTAATTAATAGCCATTTGAGTATCTTGTGTTTCTTTTCTAAGTTTTATTTTGTACCAAGAGAGGAGGTTCTCCAGGTGGTGTATCGGTTCTATTAATCTTATGTCATTGACTTTTGGTTCTCTTTTTGTCTCCCAATGTTCAGTTGGAGATTGCATTAGGTATTTGGAATTTTAAGCATTTCATGCACTCAAATACATATATTTGTTGTATTGTATGAGCTGTTATTTGCATGCGATGCATTTATAGGATATAACTTTCTTTTCGGTCTCATTGCCCAACCGTTACCTCCTTTGATATTTTGAATAATAAATGTAATGATCATGCATTTGTAGGATATAGTCCAATTTATTTAATAAAAATTTTATTAATTATTACATTTATTATATTATTTAAGTGGTCATTTTTGATAAATTTAACAATCATTATATATATATATATTTTAAAACAAAAAGTTTAAACTAACTTAGAGGAATCAAACGCTTGGGCCTAACCGTTCTCTTGGACAATCATTTTATATTTTTATAAATTAATATTTCATCAAAAATATTAATATTATTCTAAAGATAATTAAATTGATATTTTATTTAACCTTTTGAAAATTAAATTTGTTGAGTGGAATGGATAAACTATGAAATCGGATTGAGCCGTTAGTCGTTGGAGCAATCCCAAATAGAAAATCCACAGTATTTGACGTGTATATCCGTATTAAACGACTTATATCTTATCTCCCATACGCCACCGTTTCACTGTGACCAATTCTATTCAATTGCTTCGTAGTTCCTACCGATAGCCATCACCGTTAATTCACTTTGACCTTCAATACGTTGTCGTTTCTTGCGTTAAAACAATCTGAAAAAGGCCCAACTGAACGGAATTTTAAACGGTTGACATTATATCGCTTTCCTCTTTCATTTCTCTCTCCCTTCGACCTTGAAATTTTCCCAAAAAAATCTCTTTGTTGGGGATTCTATGCCCTTGCTCGGAAGGTAATTCTTTCAATATCTCTTGTTTTCATTTACATATTTCCTTGTTTTTTCTTTTCTATTCTTTAGATTAAAAGGTGAGTTATTATTTGTTTATTTTATTGTATAGATCAAAAAAGTTCATTACACATTATTTGGTTTTTGTTATTTTTGATATGCTTCGGGTTCGATTTGTCGAGATATTAGCTGTTTTCAGGACTGAAACACGAGAGCTCTTTTAGTGGATGAGTGAAGAAAAATGGTTATTTTGATGACTAGTCAATTATTCGCCAATGAGTTGCATTGATTAAATATTGAGGTTTATCTTATTTTTTTTGGTGATTTGATGGGCTCGGTTTTGATTTTTTTGAGATTGAATATTGTTCTTAGGACTAAAAGTATGGGAGAAGATTTGCTTACAAGCTTGTGTATGGAAAGCCACCACCCTTCAACAGTTCTATCAATGGATTCAAGTTCAATATCTCATGTGGAACTTGACCGAGATATGAACCGATCGATGGCTCTTTCTAAAGCACCCGATATTAATCTTATTCCTCTGTCCTGTAGTCCGCCAAAATCGTGGAATTCAGATCCATTAGATATGTTGGATGTAGGTCTTGGAACTCATGTCAATGAGGTTGATACTCTAGTTACGGTGTCGAAAACCGGGCAGCGTAAGTGTGCCAAGAGATTGGATGGTGTTTGGGGTGCTTGGTTTTTCTTTAATTATTACTTTAAGCCTGTTTTTAATGAGAAATCAAAAGTGAAGGTGGATAGGGATGCAAATGGAGTGTCGGGTCTTGAGTTTGATAAGTTGGATCTTGAGCTAGAGGTTTTTTTGGTTCAGCACGATATGGAAAATATGTATATGTGGGTTTTTAAAGAGAGGCCTGAGAATGCATTGGGTAAGATGCAGTTGAGGAGTTACATGAACGGACATTCACGTCAAGGGGAGCGGCCTTTTCCGTTTAGTGCTGACAAGGGATTCATTCGATCACATAGGATGCAGCGCAAGCAGTATCGTGGTCTTGCTAATCCTCAATGCGTGCATGGGATTGAGGTTGTTCCATCCCCCAATCTCACAGGTCTCGATGAAGAGGAGCAGAAGAGGTGGATGGAACTTACAGGAAGGGACCTGAATTTTGCGCTCCCACCTGAAGCAAGTGAATTTTGTACCTGGAGGAACCTTGCTAACACTGAATTTGAGATCGATAGACCCCTTCCTTCTATAAAAACTATCGTGCAGGCTCAACAAAAAAAGCTTCTTAACGGATCAGGTTTAGATTTGTCGATTAGGCATTCAAACCATGCAAATGGTGGTGTTACGGATCTATCCACTGTTGGCAGCAAGAGGAGGAAGGATTTCTTTGTAACTGGCAATGAAGACTGTCATTTGCTCATTAATCAGCATAATGACAGCGTAAATGAGTCAGAAATGCACCTGAATGAACCACATTGGTTGAATGAGTTTAGTGGAGTGATGAGAAATGTTTATGGACCTGTTACAGCTGCCAAAACAATATACGAGGATGAACAAGGATACCTAATTGTTTTAAGTTTGCCTTTTGCTGATCTTAAGAGAGTGAAAGTTACTTGGTGGAATAACCCAACTCATGGTGTCGTAAAGGTATCATCTATAAGCACAGCTTGCGTGCCAGTTATTAAGAGAAATGATCGGACATTCAAGCTTACAGATCCGTTTCCGGAGCATTGTCCACCAGGAGAGTTCATAAGGGAAATACCTCTACCAACTAGGATTCCGGATGATGCTAAGCTAGAAGCATATGGTGATGAAACAGGAATTGGTCTTGAAATCATAGTGCCGAAGCACCGAACAGGTCCAGAAGAACATGAGGTTCGCGTCTGCCTCCGTCCCAACCTTGGACCGAATGAGCTTTTACTGTCATAACTTCCTATATAAGCTTTCCACTGAAGAAATACAAAGATAGGTTCTTTTTGTGGTAAAAGATTCCATTATTTTGTACTAAAAAGAAAAAAGATTGTAATGAAAAATAAGTTTACATCTGATATTGATATTTGTAATGTAGTCATCATCAGCAAATAGTATAGATTGGAGATTCCTTGGTGCATGTTTAGGTGAATGCCGTGCGTCTCTTTCTTTTATATCCTTCGTTATTTTATACATTTCAATTTTGGTTTCAGGTTTGATAAGAAACATGCAACTTTTATATGTAGATTTCAAATACAGGTGTTCAACTTCACTACGAAAAAAGAAATTGTTACATACATTGAAGTGTAAATTTATAGTCAAACAACAAAATCACTCGTAAAATCAGATCCCTGAGATGTTAAAAAAAAAAGTCTGGCAGCTTAATCTACTTCCTCAATCATAGGCCCTGCACCCTAACCACCACCGGCGGCTGCCTGGTACATCTTTACAATGATGGGATTGCAAATGCTTTCCAGCTCCTTAATCGTGTCCTCAAACTCATCCGTGGAGACATCGGATAGCGCCATTGATTGTGTCCTCAATCCTTTTGTTATCGGTATTGGATAGTTTAGAACTTATCTTCTCATCCTTGATCGTGTTATAAGAACAATTCTGAAGTGGCCTCAGCTTTGTTCTTGAGTTCCTCATCCTGGGACTTGCATTTCTCAGCTTCTTGCACCATCTTCTCAATCTCTTCCTTGGATAGCCTACCTTTGTAATTAGTGACAGTGATCTTGTTCAAAATACCATTTGCATAAATGTCAAAGCGAACTTTGAACACCACAGGGTGCGGGCGGGATACATACCTGAAAACTCAAATTTCCTGAGCAGATTGTTACCCCCCCCCCCCGGGGAAACCTGAACCAGAACCCCGGGATGACCATCTGAGTAGGTAGAGAAAACTTGTTCCATTTTGGTGTCGTCTTCCTTGGAATCAATATAGTCATAACTCCAGCAGCAGCCAAGGGAAAGTGGCCTGGGATGACAACAAATCTTGAACCGCAGCCTGTGAGCTGTTTACCATTGAATAAATACTGCAGCAAATACTAAAATTTCGGAATCCGAGTAGAGCAACCAATCAATCATGAACCTGGCTTTTGTCCATTTGCATCCCTCCGACATCTGCTTCCATACATTTCCTAAACAGATTCATGTTCAACTCCTCGGGTTATGGTCGTATAAAAATTGATGCCTTCCTGCAAAATGATTCACCGTCATGTTGTCGAAATCTTCACCTGCAGTTGCCCTCATTTTCAAAGATCCCTTCTTCAATCTTCAACAATGAAACATCCACCCAGGTCCAAAATAAGCACATTCTTTTCCCCTCAACTTCCAGCCTTTTTATCAACCCCATTGCCAATAGCTGCCGCGGTTAACAGTTTTATAAAATTATAACCCATGGAAATTAATAGAATGATGGGTTCAAATTACAGAAGTAATTTACAAAAGTGTACAACATTTTAATCATTAAGAAATTTTATAAAGAAACAAAGTAATATTAGTAACATTAAATTAGAAATTTAAAGTTACATTATATCAAATTCACGATTAATTAACAAAATTTGCTCATATTAGTAGTAACGGTTATTGAAAAACGTAAATAGCTAATAAATTAAAAAGTATAAGAGAAAAATATGAAGTGTTTTTTCTATTTTTTTATAATCTATTTATTTAATTTTCAATTTATTTTTTCCTAATAAGCCGTTAGCCACTTTAACCGCCCTAATTTCAAAAATCACATCTTTTCACGCCAAAACCCTACCAATATCTTGCGTGGCAACATCTGATTCGCCTTAAGTGCGTTTGAAAACAAGATGGACCGTACAGAATCCTGTGAGACCACAATCGGCAAATTCCTTCCATCTATAAATTGGAACGAAGAGTCAGCTCTGCGTTTTTCTCTTGCTTCTCCTCTCTTAAAATCGCATTTAAGCTCTCCTCTCCATGGCATCTCAAGCCATCCTCCTCCACTGGTCCAACACATAGTATGGGGTAATACGTGTTGGGAAATAAATCGAGTACAAATAATTTCTCTATAACCAGATTAGTAAGAATGCGAAATAAAAGCGGAAAAATAATACCCGAAAATTGATAACGGAGTTCAGCCAATTGTGCTTACGTCTCCGGACTGCTGCAGATATTTTACTAAGAGAGAAAATTTACAGGTGTTTACAAAACACTCACTACTCACAAGAAACTCTCTAGTATTGGGAGAAAGAAATGATTTGGGATTTGGGATAATTTTAAAGCTAAATGAGCTAGGGTATTTATAGTTGAAACTTAGGGACTAATCTTTGAAAATACCCTAGTGCAATGACTAAAGTGAATTTACCCATTCCTATTTTCAACAAACATCTACCAAACTTTGAAAAACATTTTTTCAAAGAAACATTTACCAATTGCCAAACTTTGAACTAACTTTAACAATCTCCCACTTGAAGACTGATTTTAATCTGTCTTCACACCTCGATCAATGCAGCAATATTTCTGGTCTTGTTATTCTAGCATGCCAATTGAAGTTGAACACAACTTCAGTTTGTCCGTAGTCACCGTCTTTGTCAACATGTCTGCCGGATTTTGAGCTCCACTAATCTTTTCAAGTTTCAAAATCCCATCTTCCAGAAGAGATCGGATAAAGTGATATCTCAATTGTATGTGCTTCGTCCTGGAATGAAAAGACGGATTCTTTGCTAGATGGATAGCACTTTGAATGTCGCAATACAAGACATTGTTTTCTTGTTTTTTGCCTAACTCTTCCAAGAAACTTTGGAGTCAAACCATCTCCTTGCTAGCTTCCGTAACAGCGACATATTCTGCTTCAGTTGTGGATAGAGCAACTATCTTCTGTAGTTGAGAAACCCAACTCATTGCAGTTCCTCCTAGAGTATAGACATACCATGTAGTGCTAATTCTAATGTCAATATTTCCGGCTAAGTCAGCATCTACATAGACTGTCAATATCGTATCTTCACCTTTGAAATAAAGTGCTTTGTTTGTAGTACCTCACAGATATCTGAGGATCCATTTGAGTGCTTCCCAGTGTACCTTGCCCGGATTATTCATGTACCTGCTAACAGCTCCCACTGCTTGAGCAATATCACATTAGACTTCCAATTGCTGAGGCATACGACACCTTCACCATGTGTGCACGTTCTTCCTCCGTCTTTGGTGACTGTTCTTTGGAGAGTCTAAAATGAACACCTAAAGGTGTATTTACTGGTTTATCATCTTGCATGTTGAACATGGAGAGTACTTTGTTGATGTACTCAGCCTGTGATAACATCAAAGTCCCCGACTTTGTGTCTCTCTTGATCCTCATCCCAAGAATCTGCTTTGCAGCGCCCAGATCCTTCATAGCAAACTGCTTCGACAATTTTTGCTTCAAGTGTATAATCTCTTGCATGTTTGAGCCTGCAACGAGTATGTCATCAACGTACAACAATAAAATAATGAAGCTATTGTCGAACCTCTTGATGTAGCAATAATGATCTGCTTGGTATCTGGTAAAACCACTGCTACCCATGAAGCTATCGAACTTCTTGTACCACTGTCTAGGAGCTTGTTTTAAACCATACAAGCTCTTCTTCAACCTGCATACCAGGTTTTTCTTGCTTGCCTCTATGAAGCCTTCTGGCTGCCTCATATAAATTTTTTCCTCCAAATTATCATGAAGGAAAGCTGTCTTTACATCTAACTGCTCAAGATGTAAATTCTCTACAGCTACAATTTTCAATACCAGTCTGATTGTAGACAGCTTCACGATTGGAGAGAAAATTTCATTGTAGTCAATACCTTCTTTTTGTTGAAAACCTTTGACAACCAATCTCGCTTTGTAGCGTTTTCTCCCATCGTGCTCTTCCTTGATCCTGTAAATCCACTTGTTGTGGAGCGCTTTCTTGCCTGGTGGTAATTCAGCTAATTCTCACTTCTGATTTGACATAAGCGAGTCCATCTCATCTTTCATAGAAGACTCCCACTTGACTGAATCCTCTACTTGCATTGCTTCATCATAACACTCTGGTTCACCATTGTCAGTCACCAATAAGTAGTGCAAAGAAGGAGAATATCGTTGGGTTGATTTAGGAATTCTAGAGGAGCGTCTCAGTTTTGGTGTGCCTGGTTCTTCTTGAACTGCTTCAGGATTGATCTGAACATCATTTCTAGAAATCTCCTCGAACTCAACAAATTCCTTTGTTTCAGCTTCGGTATTGGAGCTACTTGATTCTACAGTTGACATGTCTTTGTACATCACATTCTCATTGAAAATGACATCTCTTCTTCTGATGATCTTTCGATTTTCGTAGTCCCAAAACTGGTAACCGAACTCATCACCTCCATAACCAACAAAGACACATTTGTTAGACTTGGCATCAAGTTTACTTCTTTCAGCAGAGTTTATGTGTACATAAGAAATACAACCAAACACTTTTAAGTGTGAAAGGTTTATTTCTTTCTTGCTCCAAACTTCCTCTGGTATTCTTCCATCCAAAGGAACTGAGGGCCCACATTTGATCAAGTAAGCTGCAGTGTTGATAGCTTCAGCCCATAGAAATTTGGGCAATCCGGCATGTATCCTCATGCTTCTGGCACATTCATTTAGAGTTTTGTTCATGCGCTCTGCTACGCCATTCTGTTGCGGTGTCATGTGAACTATTGTCTCCATCTTGATCCCATTGTTTGCGTAGAAATCTCTGAATCTTCTATTTTTGTACTCTCCTCCATTGTCAGACCTCAACCACTTGACTTTCAAACCTGTCTCATTTTCCACCATGGCCTTCCATTTTCTGAAGGTATCAAAGACTTCTGATTTCTTCTTCAGAAAATAAACCCATGCCTTCCTTGTTGAATCATCGATGAAAGTGACATAATATAATGAGCCTGCAAGAGATGGAACTGGAGATAGTCCCCATACATTAGTATGAACCAACTCTAACCTTTCTGCCTTGGGTGTCTTGCCAATCTTTGCAAAACTGACTTTCTTTTGTTTGCCAAAGATGCAATCCTCGCATAGTCTGACATCTACATTCTTTAGATCCGGAAGCTTCCCTTTTGACAAAAGCGTCTTCATCCCTTTCTCGCTCATATGGTCAAGCCTTTGGTGCCATAGGTTTGATTTTCCATCAACATCTGCTGCAACAATGATATTCTCTAAATTTGATGTTACATAGAGAGTACCAGTCTTCTTACCACGAGCAATGACGAGTGCTCCTTTTGTAATCTTCCATTCACAACCTGAAAAGGTTGTACTATAACCTTCTCCATCAAGTTGTCCTATGGAAATCAAATTTCTTTTTAGGCTAGGAATATGTCTCACACCTTTCAGCGTCCAGGTGGTCTGGTTTGACAGCTTTAGTCGGATGTCTTCTCTTTCGACGATCTTCAAGGTTTCATCATCAGCTAGACGAACCTTCCCAAAATCACCACTGCCATAGTTCTCCATGATTTCTCGGCATGGGGTGGAGTGGAAAGATGCTCCTGAATCCAAGATCCATGATTCAATTGGACTGTTGACGCTTAGAATCATGGCATCACCTGTATCCTCTGTCACGTTGGTAGATTCCTGTGCACCGATATTTTTCTTCGGTGCCCGACAATCCTTTTTAAAGTGACCCTTCTTGCCGCAGTTATAACAGGTAAAATCTTTCTTTCCTGTTCTTTATTTTCCCCTTCTGGATTTGGATCTACCATGATTTGAATTTCTTTCTGAAGTTCTCCCTCTGGACTCCATGTGCAAGACTGAGGAGGTTGACGCTTCACCTGATTCTCTCCTTCAAATTTCTTCACTCAATACCAGATCCCGAACATCGTCGAATTTTAATTTGCTGTTTCCCGATGAGCTGCTGACTGATGTAACAGTAGCATTCCAACTGTCTGGTAGGGATGATAAGAGAATTAAAGCTCGAACTTCATCATCGAATTCAATTTCCACGGAACTCAACTGGGTTGTGATTGTCTTGAGTTCATTTAGGTGTTGAGCCACCGATGCCCCTTCCGCCATCCTCAAATTGAACAATCGCCTCATCAAATGAACTTTGTTTGAGGTCGATGGCTTCTCATACATACTGGAGAGAGCCGCCATAAGACCCGTCGTGGTATTTTCCTTTGCTATGTTGAAAGCAACATTGCGGGACAACGTCAGTCGGATAACTCCGAGGGCTTGTCTGTCGAGAAGAGCCCAATATTCATTCTTCATGCCCTCTGGTTTCTTTTCTGAGAGAGGTTGATATAGATTTTTTTGGTACAGAAAATCTTCAATCTGCATCTTCCAAAAGCCAAAGTCCGCACCATCGAACTTTTCAATTTTCACATTCCCTTCATCTGCAGCCATCGCTCCCACTCGAATCTGGCTTCGTTTGGATCGTTTCTGACAATTCTTGCGTACCACCGTGTATTAGAACACCTCTGTCGATAAATTTGTATCGTCGACAAAATTTTACTATTCACAAAATTCACTATTCATGTGAATAGTAGCCTCACAAAAAATTGACAAAATTCACAACCAAAATCTATGATTACCAGTTGTTGGGAAATAAACCGAGTACAAGTAATTTCCCTATAACCAGATTAGTAAGAATGCGAAATAAAAGCGGAAAAATAATACCTGAAAATTGATAACGGAGTTCAGCCAATTGAGCTTACGTCTCCGGACTGCTGCATATATTTTACTAAGAGAGAACATTTACAGGTGTTTACAAAACACTTACTACTCACAAGAAACTCTCTAGTATTGGGAGAAAGAAATGATTTGGGATTTGGGATAATTTTGAAGCTAAATGAGCTAGGGTATTTATAGTTGAAACTTAGGGACTAATCTTTGAAAATTCCCTAAAGTGCAACGACTAAAGTGAATTTACCCATTCCTATTTTCAATAAACATCTACCAAACTTTGAAAAACATTTTTTCAAAGAAACATTTACCAAACTTTGAAAAACATTTTTCAAAGTTGGTTGCCAAACTTTGAACTAACTTTAACAATACGCTCAAAACAAGTACATCTTTTACAAATTGAACATTTTCAAAAAAGTAAGGAAAGGGAGAAAAAATGAAAAGAAAATGAGCAAAAGCCAATCATTGAAGTCATAAGTTGAGACTAATAAACTACGAGAACCATATGTAAGTATTGTTTAGATTACTATGCACTTACTATATGGAATAGTGATCCATCCATCTTCTTCAGAAACATCAATGTGATTCTCCAGGACAATGTGTTTCTTATCACTCCCAACACCAACATTCTCACCTACATATTCATTGGTTTTTGAATCATGGTTTTCAACTGCAGGTGTTTGCATGTTGTGAGTACTATAAATTATACGCAAATAATGTGCAAGTATACACAATCGCTCAAGTAATATAATGATGAGTGAGTATCATCTCCACAGGGATTAGGTGAAATTACAAAAGTCTAACCAAAGCAATGCACTATTCTATCTAAGTATAGTTAGTCTTGATATATAAAAATGTCACGACAATGTAAATGTGTATGCTGGTGGATATAGAGTGATGGTCTGATGGTGTAGCAAATGGAAATGCAATGGCAATGATAAATGTTTAATGTTGAGTATGGTGAAATGTCAAGGCAATGAAAAATGGTAAAAACAGTAAATAAAAAGAAAATAGAATGAAAAGAAAATAATCCTCACGTGACAAGCTTCCAAGAGAATGAATAGTAGGGATTGATCTAAAGATGCTAAACTTATTTCTGAAGTATATTTAAGCTAACTGGTCTTTTACTTACTCGACAGGGCTTTCCTAAAGTGTTCTAAAGAACCTAACAGAATAGGATGCCAAGGCATCTGCTCTCACTCAACGATTTGGACAGCCTACCCTATTGATAAAGACACCCTTTTTAGTCGTTGAAATCCTATCCCAGTCTCTTTCGAGATCTAAGAGATTAGATTATAATACTCCTAGGCCGGTTCAAAGCCCCTTGAAAATACTATAACCCATTGCTTATGAGGATCTTATCTTGCGTTTCTTCCGAATACTTACAAGTATTTTTAGCTTAGGATTCTTCTGAATACCTAACCTTCATCTAAGAAATATACATTTCCATGCCTCTTACAAGCCTAGATGGTGAAGCATTCATAAGCAAATCAAATAAAGAACCAAAATAAACTTAAATATACCATTAAAAATAAAGCTTAAACATCTATTAAATCAACCACCACCAAATAAGTTAGTTCATGGTGGGGTTCAAAATATCCAAACACAAAGTCATGAAAATATTTGTTTCAACAACCCACAAATAAATATAAAATAGCAGCAAAAAGGGAAATTGAGAAGAAGTCTTCGACGCGCCACTGGAGGTCTCCTCTCGGCCACCACGAACCACCTAGCTTGCTAGATCCTTTCGACACCTAGCTCGCCACTCCTTGGAGCTTTATCAATGAAGGAATCTCCCAAGGAAGAAGAAGGGAAAAGGAAAAATAAAAATCTGATTTTTGCTACAGTGTGTGTCCTCCTCTTTTTTCTCCTCCATGAGGTGTCATATATAATAAAAAATATCTAGGGGTAATGATGAGGTTGTTGGGTGCAAAATACCCCTCATACTCCTAGAATCACATGTTGGGTGTGAACCTTATCCTCCAAGTGGCAGTTGTCCTCTGGCAGCTTTGGCAGGTGGTTACAGCAGTCCTTCACATGCAGAGATAGTTGTCTAGTGCCAGCTGTCCTTGTGCAGAAATATATTTTTTTGTCTTTTTCTGCGCCAGAAATGCCGAGTCATTTCATTCTGCTTTAGCAACGTGTGATGCCACGTCATTGCTTCCCAAAGAATCCTTTTTCTTGATATTCCCTGCACACCACAAACAAACTACACCTTTCCCTCAAGCAGCACTATTAAGAAATAAAATAGCACAACCACCACAAATGCACTATATGCAACTACATGATCCTAAAATGCCTAAAATGATCTTATAAACAAACAATAACTTAAGTGAAAAAGGCCTTAAAAGTAGCCTTTTTAGGAAGTTAACACACCCCCAAACTTAAGCTATTGCTTGTCCTCAAGCAATGGATAGCAGTTACATAAGCAGAATGTCATGGCAATTTTCTACAGTAGGGGCATAGGACAAAATTGAATTTCAACCCTCAGAAAAAAAATAAGCTTCAACATGCTAGACTTATCAAGAATTCAAGTACTTTTCCCTAGGTCAAGATCCCTTGTGGTAGTGTGTGTGTGTGATTGTATCTAATCTGTACTTAGCAAACTTAGACTATTTCTAATCAAGCCCCCTAGTTTTTGCCAAGGCATTTACTTATTCATCAAGCACATTTTTACTCCCTTTTCTTTTTTCTATTGCTGTTACGAAGGGAGTCAGCTCATCACACCTACTCTCCTACACTCTAGATGAAAGGGAGCATACCTTCCACCCCCGAGCTAGTTAAGTAGAGTCATCCCATGACTACTTTCATTCACTCATATGCACAAGGCTTCCATTTATTAAAGAAAGTTCCAGGCAATGCCTCGGCAAAGAGGAGTGTTCCTCTACAGCTATGCCTAAGCATTTATTCACAGTTTCATTTTAAGGGAGTTTGTTTTTGATTTTTTTAAGCACAAAACTATATTTCAATGCCAAAACTAACTAGTGTTCTTTCATAAAAATTTTCTAAATTTTCTAAGTATAGATAACATACAAATCGTGTAAAAGTTTTTCACAAAGAATCAATCCCTAGAGTGAGTTCTATCATTCTCAACAGTCATTTACATTCAGATTCTAGCCTAACATTATCATCATCGGGTATCCTCAAAACATTTCATCTAACTGTCCTACCATTTTCTGATGACATGGCATAAACCTATGATAATGCTATCATGCATATGACCTACCAAGAACCATACCTCCCCCAAACTTAAGGGAAGCATTATCTTCAATGTTGAAAGAGAATTATACTAAATATAAACTATATGCCATGCAATGAAATACAACTAAATGAGAATGGATGTAAGAGAGGTACCTCAATAAGTGTGTGGTGTTGCCTTGGAGGTGTTAGCAGCTTCTCGTCGGGTGCACTTGCATATAGGTGCTGGGCTGGACTCGGACGAAGTGGAGTAATAATGCACAATATTGGAGCCGTCCAGCCGTGGTTTTGATGCATTTGCCACGACGTGGTGCAGGAGAAGGTTTGGGTGCTGGGACAGGACTGGGTGTTTCTTCGACAGTGACAGTGACCGGATATTCAGGAGTTTCAGAACGGTGCGGAGCAGGAATCGGATAATCAGTGGGAGGATAATGATGGTGATAGGATAAGTCTCCCTTTGGTAACCGCTCCTTGCACGGTTTGCAGTAATGTGGTCCCTACAAATCATATCAAAAATTAATTACAAAATGAAATAAAAATAAAAATAAAGAAAAACTTAAATTTTAAATTTTTATTTATGCACAGACACAAATTCAATGACGTGGCATCGAATTTTGGTTCTCCTCTGGGCACGCTTCAGTATCTTACAGACGTAACACGTCCTTGTTGTGTGGTGGTGGAACTCCATTGTAGGCTTTCAGACGCTGGCTATTGACCTTGAAGATCATCCCATTGTCTATTCTCTTGATGTCAACAGCTCCATGGGGATACGACATAATGCACCTCAAATGGTCCTGACCATCGAGATTTGAGTTTCCCAGGAAAGAGTTTGAGTCTGGAGTTGTAAAGCAAGACTTGTTGCCCCTCATGAAAATGTCGTGGCATCAGTTTCTGGTCATGCCACTTCTTGGTTTTCTCCTTGTATATCCGAGCATTCTCATATGCTTGTGCTCTAAACTCTTCCATTTCGTTAAGTTCAAGTAATCTCTGCTCCCCAACTAGTTGAGCATCGAAATTCAATCGCTTGATGGCCCAATAAGCTTTGTGTTCAAGCTCAACCGGGAGATGACAAGCTTTACCATACACCAACTTAAAGGGTGACATCCCCAAAGGAGTCTTGAATATAGTTCTGTATGCCCAAAGTGCTTCATCCAACTTTGGCGACCAATCCTTATGCCTTGGGTTCGCCACTTTCTCTAAAATCTGCTTGATCTCTCGATTAGATATCTCTGTTTGGCCATTTGTCTGCGGATGATATGCCGTGGGAAATCTTATGTCGAACTCCATATCTCTTCAATGCCTTGGCAATCAACTTGTTATCAAAGTGGGTTCCCTCATCACTAATGATAACACGAGGTACTCCAAACCGAGTGAAAATATACTTGTGCAAAAACTTGAGTACGGTCTTGGAGTTATTCCTTGATGTTGCTATTGCTTCCACCCATTTTGACACATAATCCACAGCAAGCAAGATATATAATTTTCCTTCAGAATATGAGAATGGTCCCATGAAATCAATGCCCCACACATCAAACAGTTCTATCTCCAAAATATTTTGCAGCGGCATTTCATGTCGTCTGGAGATGTTTTCAGTCTGTTGGCATCGATCACATCCTTTGTAAAATGCTTGGGCATCTTTAAACAAAGTTGGCTAGTAAAAGCCTGATTGCAAGACCTTAGCAGCAATCCTTGCTCCACCAAAATGGCCTCCAGTTGGGGCCGAATGACAATGGTACAAAATATCACTTTGCTCCTCTTCAGGTACACATCGTCTAATGAGCTGATCGACACAATGCTTGAATAAATATGGCTCGTCCCAAAAATAGTGCCTTGCATCGTTCTTGAACTTCTTTTTAGCCTGACTATTCAAATCAAAAGGCACAATTCCACTAACAAGAAAATTAACAAGGTCAGCGTACCACGGGATTGTCGTGGCATATAAAATTTTCTCATTAGGAAATTCCTCTTGGATATCTACAGTGTCATGGCATTTAGAATTATTCTCTAGCCTAGATAAGTGATCAACAACTTGAATTTCAGTTCCTTTTCTATCTACCACCTCTAAGTCAAATTCTTGCAAAAGTAAGATTCACCTAATAAGTCTAGGCTTGGCATCTTTTTTGTTCACTAAGTATTTTATAGCCGAATGATCAGTGTGAACAATAACTTTAGTGCCTATTAGGTAGGGTCTAAATTTATCAAAAGCAAATACCATGGCAAGTAATTCTTTCTCAGTGGTGGTGTAGTTCAATTGTGCTTTATTTAAAGTGCGGCTAGAGTAATAAATAACATGAAACATTTTAGCTCGGCGTTGCCCCAAAACAGCTCCTACGGCATAATCGCTTGCATCACACATCAGCTCAAATGGTGATGTCCAATCGGGAGGGACTACAATAGGTGCCGAGATCAGTTTTCGTTTCAGCTCAGTAAATGCGCCGAGGCATAATTCGTCAAACACAAAAGGTTGGTTTTGTTAAAGCAATGTGCACAAGGGCTTAGAAATCCTGGAGAAGTCTTTGATAAACCTTCTATAGAATCCAACATATCCAAGAAAACTTCTTTGCATCTGATAGATCCATATATGTTCTCAATCTCATCCAACCATTTTTCTAAAATACTAGTGGGGTCATAGTCATACTAAAAAATCTCATTTGCTTGGTTGATATGCTCACCTTTAAAAACTACACATAAAAAAGTTAAAGAGAAAAAAAGCGATTGCCAAAGTCAAATGCCATGCATGGGTATGGGGTGGGGTTTACTAGTTATGCTTTGATTTTAGGATATTAGTAGCGAACAAAGCCGCCAACACACAGGTCTCTAATTCACTACCATGAATTATATTGCCCCTCTCTTTGCCTTTCTGCTGCTCCAATAAAACTCTTTTTAACTTTTGGTTTGATTTGTTTGAACACCCTAATTAGTTGACAATCATAGTAAGGCCAGACAGCGGATCAATGTCTCCATTTATTTTTCTGGTAAGGGTGTTCATTGTTTGGTGAATCGATAAGATAATTATATATTAGACCAATTAACGATTAATTTTTTTAAAGTTTCATTATCAGTATTAAATATTTTATATTATATGGGTTCGAACCATATTTTTGGATATTTCGATTTCAATTTTATAAAAATCCTTTTGACTTTATGCTAAACGTCTTCGTAAATGTTCAATATTATGGTTTTAGTTAAAAAAAAGGGTAAACTACACATTTAGTAACTATAATATTGATTTTGGTTCATTTTAGTACATAACTTTTAATTTTTTTAAAAATTCAACCATCATATTGAATTACGCTTTCCATTCATATTATTATTTTAACACTTCTCTCTACTAACATTTTATTAGTGGACGACGCAAGATTTTATGTTAGGGGGTGAACTAAAATTTCAGGATACGATAATAGATTTTCAATAAAAAAAATATATAAAATATGTAACACCCCCAACCCGTATCCAACTCAGATATGAGTCAGAAGTATTACATTGACTTTTCAAACCATTTTCTTATTTCAAATAGAGAAATATTCAAACTTAATTTAAAAACACACTAAATGGTTTACATATAACTATTTAAAACGTTTACAAAACTGTTCAGAGCTTATACAATTTATTCTTTTAAATACATATCAACTAGATTTTTATATACTAAAATACATATTATTCATCTCTCTTCTGATCTGACCTTCGATAAGGATAACTGACCTGTCTTGCTTCCTATCGATCCATAAACTCTGCAAAACCTGCGTGTGAAACACTCACACGCTAAGTCGTGGACTTAGTGATGCATATAAAAACCCAGTATTATGTCTGTTTACGCGCATGCGTGTATAAAACATGCAAAATTTTTGTTCTTTTCGTTGACCAATATGCATGATTTTCTTATGGTCTCATGTTTGTTGTTGAATGCTCAAATATTGAGAAGTATAGAGTTTGGTATTATCCCTTTTTTAGTAGTAAAGGTACAATATGAAAAAAAAAACCTAAAAGAAACTGTAGATAAATTTAATCGGGGTGGAGTATTTTTGCATCTATCACTCTAGAAAAGTGTACATTTAGGCACCAGACATGCATGTAATCAAGTGCATCTTGCCCCCGGCTTGCTTGGCGATCAGACGAATATTAGCTGAGAGAGTGCGAGAAGTCGATGTGTATACAACTTCTTATACTCCCAGGGAGAGAGATAAATTTGAAGGCAAAATCAGAGTTGTGGTTCAATCCCTCATTGATAATGGAATTGATATTAAAGTTTATCTTGATTGAGTAGTTTAATTTCAGTTTTTGAACTTTACTCTCTATACTCAAACCTTATGAACATTTTAATCTTATATCAATTATGATCATAAACTTCAAATTATTTGGGTTTTTGCTTGGAGAAGTCTTTTTAGTATGACTATGACCCCACTAGTATTTTAGAAAAATGGTTGGATGAGATTGAGAACATGTCTGGATCTATCAGATGCAAAGAAGCCTTGGATATTGTGAACGAGAAGACAAAGACAGAGACCCATCATGGTGCACAACAATGGCATCCAAGAGCGGTTTTGCAAGCCAATACTAGTGGAAAAGCATGCACTTGAACATTCATTTACGCCAACAGACATGACATGGTAACCATTTCCAAACAGGATATGATGTCTGACTTTTCCATAACAGAAATGTCATCAAGTCAACAGAGCACGGAGGTCAATATGTCAACCACTAGAAGTAGGGATGGAAGATGGTGGGTGGGGTAGTGGATATGTAGATGCAAATAGATAATTTGTCTATTTTACCGTATTAAATATTCATATTGTGCACATTATCTCCTTCATCTAAGACACGTAATTTGCTGAATCAAAAATAGAACAGGAAAGAGAGTGAGGGCAAAATATTCCATATTTTTTGGCATGGAAATCTATGTCAAATGGGTGGGTCTTATTTGACATCCATAACAAACAAAAATATACCTTCCATAGTCACTAATAGTTTCATATGATAACATCATACAAATTCGAGGTGATATAATCTCACTTTCTAATTCGGTGATGAGTTGATGGAAAGGGATGTCAGTTAGGGGAAGAGTCTAGTTTGCAGCTTCGGGTATTCCCATTATTGGCATATATGACAATACTGATGGAGTTTGCATGTTACGGGTTGGAATTAAACTAGTGAATATCACTATCCTACGGCTCAACGGTTCCTCTCCCTCTCTAATGGTAATACAGACAAAGTTGCATGATAGGGTTGCAATGTGACCTGCATTTCAAAATGTAAAGCCTGTTTTTGCTCAGGATGTATGTTTTGTACTTCTTTCCGTTACTGAAACACCGATGACATGCAAAACGCAATAAAATGAATTATCATCAAACTATATATGCTTTTCTAAACAAAATGAAAAGAAAAGTGTCTTAATGAAGAAACATTTTTGAATATCCTAGTGTTGGACAGACATTCCCATTTCCGAATCTCGTCCGGTTCTTGAAAATTATCTTTCTTACACTGAATCAGAAGCATAGTTGAAAGTGGCACAAAGCTGATGATGGTAACGTTAAATCTGCAGTATACTTCATCATATCATGTATGGACAAGTTGGATTAGATAGAAATACATTTAAAATGTGATTATGGTCATTTTGTCCAACATGAATCAATTCCGTAAGGTGTTACTGCAATGATTCAGTTTTATAGCCTAGTTATGAGTGAGGGTGAACATATAAAGAAAAACTGCAGTTCACTTAAAATTGGAGTTTATTGGTTTATGTTGAAAGAAGACGATGACCAATGATACATGAATGCACTCTAAAAAAAAACTTTATAAACCAAGATTCCCCAGCCTTGATCTTCCAAAGCAGGATAGCTGAGAAACTGTCTCAAAAATGCTGTTGCTAATATCTGGTTCCGAGTAGCATGACCGCATATAGACAGAGAAGCAAATTCAGGAGTAGAAAAAAAGTATTCTCATTGCACCGAAAAGCAGGCTCAACCGTTACACATCCATAACTGAATGAGATGTCTCTGTGTGGGGCTTACACTCCCACCAGGGTTTATTTTGAGTGCATCCAAAGCTTTTTGTATCTCCATGGACATTGCACTGTCCACACTCCTGAAGATAGCGTCTATGTGCTTTCTGCAAATGAAGCTTGAGTGAACTATTGCTCAACCCAGCATTCTTCCCACAAATCGGACAAACTTTCATCATTGGTTTTCGTTGATGCCACTCCATTGAAACCTTTCCATGCAGTTTCCGATCAAGATACAATAATATCCTTGCAAACCCATCATTTGGTTGGGCTCGGCAATGAGCTCGCTTGAAGGAATTCCATGCTTCTAATATAGTTAAGTTCCTGCCCACAATAGCAATAACATTTCATTCAATTGGAAAAAAATTCCAGTGAAACCTCCTCCGATTTATCGATACTGGAGGTTCTTTAGCAACAATATAGCCTTCTATCAAGCTATAATTCTGTAAAATGCAAAGCATGAAATATTCTTACTTCTGAAGCATCAGGTATGCAATCACTACTGTGGCACTCCTACTTTTCCCTTCAAGCAATGAACTAAGATTCTTCCACTATTGTTCAACGTGATCAATAAAATCACAAACTTCTTCAAAGATACTGCTGATGTTTGAATCTTCATTGTCATATATCTGTTCCAATAAGGCACAATCATATATGTTATGAAAGAAGTTTCCATTCAGGTAGCATCAGAGAGTTTTACATTCAACACTTCCATAGAACTGAGTCTAAGATGTGTACAAAGGCAAAATGGCCGTTACCACTTTCCATTGTCCACTGCTGTTATATCCACGACCACCACTATATTATCGTTCTATGCTTTTTGATTCATGTATCTTTGAACCGAAGGCTCAGTATTTCAGTTTATGTTATCCAGCAGAGAAAATAAGCAAAAGTTAAGATGGGATTTCACGCAGATGCATTAAAAAAACCACACTTCTTCATTTAGAACCAAACTAATAAAAATGTAGAAGGAAATATAGGTAGTTACGGAAAAGTTTTGTACTCGAATAGGTCATGGTATTGGGAATCTGCTTGGCCATTTCATTGGAGCACAGACACAATTCATGAGTAATTCCAAAATGCTGCAGTGTATAAGATCTAGCGGCCAGTGTCCCACCAATGAAGAAGCTACCCGTTATTAAAATGGCTTGTCCGTATTAGCAGCCTCAGATATCAATCCTATCATCTCAAGAACATGCTCAAGCCTAACCTGTATGTTATAATAGCCAAAAGACAATTAGCATATGGAGATGCAACCACAAACACTGAAGTAATGGTTTACCAACTGCATAGAAAGAAGGCCAAGAAGTTGAATGAGGGTATTACCTTCAATTCATAAGCATCGAAAACACTGTTATTATCACTGCCCTCAAGAAACCCGAATTGAAATTGTTATCTTGGCAGAGTTTAACAGCGTCACTTTTAAGCATTTCATTCCATTGCTCCAGATTTGCTTGATTCAGCATCAACCTAAGTGCAATAGTTTAGGATGAAGCATTTCACAAAACTGTCCCAGAGTGGAAACTTACTAACAATGAGCTATAAAATATGATTATACTCCAAGTTAAATACTTTTCACGTGACACTGTCCCGGTCCTCCAGAGAGGAAACTTTCTAACACTGACCTATAAATATAATTATAAACCATAATGGCATGCCCACTATCTAAAATATTTTAAAGAATTACTCCATGCATGATGTCATACTAAATGCATAACACAGAGAGGTCGGCATTAAGCCTGTCAAAGCAGTGGTTGGTGACATGAATCAAGATACTGTTTTATCCATCTCATAGTCTCTACATGGTTGGTATAGACTCAACCCACACACTTACTCTAGTCAAGAGACACTTTAATGGAGAAAATCTTTCAATAGCCTCCATAAGTTATTAATTTCTATTTCCTCCCCAAATCATGTCTTATAAAATAACTTGAAAAAGTATAACTAACCTGGCAAACTTATAAAGTCTCGAAGCTTAGCAGTCAAATGTAAGCTTATAAGTGGCTCTCCATTACCTTTGTAGAATTTTCCATGCCAACACCAACTTCGTGACAAAGGAGAATTGAAGTCCATGTTTCTTTGTGCCCCGACGATGCTGTTTTGAGAGCTGATATCTGCGTCTCTGAATCACTGCAGTCTGGTTGGTTATCACTAAAGACCCGCTCCTTAGATGGAGTAGATGGGAAAGAAACACCTCCAAGGAAAGGAGGATGCATCAACTGTGATGCTCCAGTATGCGAGAAGAGGAATGAAAAAGACAACTGCACTTTGCCAGACGGTATCAATCATTGTTATCCAAAAGAGTCTCTTGTTATAGCTTTCTTCTCGGTGCCCAGCCCCATACAGCGAGGAAGCTTCAAAAGTCTCCATCGATTTAGATCCTTGTCAAGAATACCAACAACAATCGTTGGCACCGATGTGTAGATTACAGAATACACACACTACTCCACTCATGATTGCAGTGCTCAAAGTGAAACAAGTAAAAGCACATACCTGCAAAGAACATACTGAAGTATGATTCAACTTCTATTTAAATTTAGTGTAAATTATGATTTTGAATCAACAGAGAATAAAATCAATTGTCTTTAACCCAATTGGTAATCTCTGAATTAGCTTTCCACTCACATTTACCGTGAAGAAGAAGAAGCAGAGAAACTGCGAAACCAACAAAAATCGGATCTATGAAAATAAAGAATTCCTCACGTAAAAGAGAGATTACAGGAT
>NW_024062518.1:2500-74908 GCF_006381635.1 Hibiscus syriacus
CCTGACCTGACCCTGAACCCTGCCCTGAACCTGAACTGAACCCTGAACCCTGAACCTGAACCCTGAACCCTGAACCCTGAACCCTGAACCTGACCCTGAACCCTGAACCCTGAACCCTGAACCCTGCCCTGAACCCTGAACCCTGAACCCTGAACCCTGAACCTGAACCCTGAACCCTGAACCCTGAACCCTGAACCCTGAACCCTGAACCCTGAACCCTGAACCCTGAACCCTGAACCCTGAACCCTGAACCTGAACCCTGAACCCTGACCCTGAACCCTGAACCCTGAACCCTGAACCCTGAACCCTGAACCCTGAACCCTGAACCCTGACCCTGAACCCTGAACCCTGAACCTGAACCCTGAACCCCCTGAACCCTGAACCCTGAACCCTGAACCCTGAACCCTGAACCCTGACCCTTGAACCCTGAACCCTGAACCCTGAACCCTGAACCCTGAACCCTGAACCTGAACCCTGAACCCTGACCCTGAACCCTGAACCCTGAACCCTGAACCCTGAACCCTGAACCCTGAACCCTGAACCCTGAACCCTGAACCCTGAACCCTGAACCCTGAACCCTGAACCCTGAACCCTGAACCTGAACCCTGAACCCTGAACCCTGAACCCTGAACCCTGAACCTGAACCCTGAACCCTGAACCCTGAACCTGAACCCTGAACCCTGAACCCTGAACCCTGAACCCCTGAACCCTGAACCCTGAACCCTGAACCTGAACCCTGAACCCTGAACCCTGAACCCTGAACCCTGAACCCTGAACCCTGAACCCTGAACCCTGAACCCTGAACCTGAACCCTGAACCCTGAACCCTGAACCCTGAACCCTGAACCCTGAACCCTGAACCCTGAACCCTGAACCCTGAACCCTGAACCCTGAACCCTGAACCCTGAACCCTGAACCCTGAACCCGAACCCTGAACTGAACCTGAACCCTGAACCCTGAACCCTGAACCCTGAACCCTGAACCCTGAACCCTGAACCCTGAACCCTGAACCCTGAACCCTGAACCCTGAACCCTGAAACCCTGAACCCTGAACCCTGAACCCTGAACCCTGAACCCTGACCCTGAACCCTGAACCCTGAACCCTGAACCCTGAACCCTGAACCCTGAACCCTGAACCTGAACCCTGAACCCTGAACCCTGAACCCTGAACCCTGAACCCTGAACCTGAACCCTGAACCCTGAACCCTGAACCCTGAACCCTGAACCTGAACCCTGAACCCTGAACCCTGAACCCTGAACCCTGAACCTGAACCCTGAACCCTGAACCCTGAACCTGAACCTGAACCCTGAACCCTGAACCTGAACCCTGAACCCTGAACCCTGAACCCTGAACCCTGAACCCTGAACCCTGAACCCTGAACCCTGAACCCTGAACCCTGAACCCTGAACCTGAACCCTGAACCCTGAACCCTGAACCCTGAAACCCTGAACCCTGAACCCTGAACCTGAACCCTGACCCTGAACCCTGAACCCTGAACCCTGAACCCTGAACCCTGAACCCTGAACCCTGAACCCTGAACCCTGAACCCTGAACCCTGAACCCTGAACCCTGAACCCTGAACCCTGAACCCTGAACCCTGAACCCTGAACCCTGAACCCTGAACCCTGAACCCTGAACCCTGAACCCTGAACCTGAACCTGAACCCTGAACCCTGAACCCTGAACCCTGAACCTGAACCCTGAACCTGAACCCTGAACCCTGAACCCTGAACCCTGAACCCTGAACCCTGAACCCTGAACCCTGAACCCTGAACCCTGAACCCTGAACCCTGAACCCTGAACCCTGAACCCTGAACCCTGAACCCTGAACCTGAACCTGAACCCGAACCCTGAACCCTGAACCTGACCCTGAACCCTGAACCCTGAACCTGAACCCTGAACCCTGAACCCTGAACCCTGAACCTGAACCCTGAACCTGAACCCTGAACCTGAACCCTGAACCTGAACCTGAACCTGAACCCTGAACCCTGAACCCTGAACCCTGAACCCTGAACCCTGAACCCTGAACCCTGAACCCTGAACCCTGAACCCTGAAAACCTGAACCCTGAACCCTGAACCCTGAACCCTGAACCCTGAACCCTGAACCCTGAACCCTGAACCTGAACCCTGAACCCTGAACCCTGAACCCTGAACCCTGAACCCTGAACCCTGAACCCTGAACCCTGAACCCTGAACCTGAACCCTGACCCTGAACCCTGAACCCTGAACCCTGAACCCTGAACCCTGAACCCTGAACCCTGAACCTGAACCCTGAACCCTGAACCCTGAACCCTGAACCCTGAACCCTGAACCCTGAACCCTGACCCCTGAACCTGAACCCTGAACCCTGAACCCTGAACCTGAACCCTGAACCCCTGAACCCTGAACCCTGAACCCTGAACCCTGAACCCTGAACCCTGAACCCTGAACCCTGAACCCTGAACCCTGACCCTGAACCCTGAACCCTGAACCCTGAACCCTGAACCCTGACCCTGAACCTGAACCCTGAACCCTGAACCTGAACCCTGAACCTGAACCTGAACCCTGAACCCTGAACCCTGAACCCTGAACCTGAACCTGAACCCTGAACCTGAACCCTGAACCTGAACCCTGAACCCTGAACCCTGAACCCTGAACCCTGAACCTGAACCCTGAACCCTGAACCTGAACCCTGAACCCTGAACCCTGAACCTGAACCTGACCCTGAACCCTGAACCCTGAACCTGAACCCTGAACCCTGAACCCTGAACCCTGAACCTGAACCCTGAACCCTGAACCCTGAACCCTGAACCCTGAACCCTGAACCCTGAACCCTGAACCCTGAACCCTGAACCCTGAACCCTGAACCCTGAACCCTGAACCCTGAACCCTGAACCCTGAACCCTGAACCCTGAACCCTGAACCCTGAACCCTGAACCTGAACCCTGAACCCTGAACCTGAACCCTGAACCTGAACCCTGAACCCTGAACCCTGAACCCTGAACCCTGAACCCTGAACCCTGAACCCTGAACCCAACCCTGAACCCTGAACCCTGAACCCTGAACCCTGAACCCTGAACCCTGAACCTGAACCGAACCCTGAACCCTGAACCCTGAACCCTGAACCCTGAACCCTGAACCCTGAACCCTGAACCCTGAACCCTGAACCCTGAACCCTGAACCCTGAACCCTGAACCCTGAACCTGAACCGAACCTGAACCCTGACCCTGAACCCTGAACCTGAACCCTGAACCCTGAACCCTGAACCCTGAACCCTGAACCCTGAACCCTGAACCCTAAACCCTAAACCCTAAACCCTAAACCCTAAACCCTAAACCCTAAACCCTAAACCCTAAACCCTAAACCCTAATAACCCCTAAGAAACCCTAACAAACCTTAGTAAACCCGTGTAAACCAAAATAAACCCTAATAACCCTAGTAAACCCTACTAAACCTTAATAAACTCTTATAAACCCTAGTAAACCCTTATAAACCATTATAAACCATTATAAACCCTATTAAACCCTTATAAACCCTTGTAAACCCTAGCAAACCCTAGTAAACCATAATAAACCTTAGTAAACCCATAGTAAACCCTTATAACCCTTAGTAAACCCTAAACTCTAAAACTTAAACATCTAAACTTATAAACCTTAAACCTTAAACCATAATAAACCTTGAACCTTAATAAACCCTTATAAACCTTAATAACTCTTATAAACCCTAATAAATTCTTGTAAACCCTAGTAAAACCTAGTAAATCTTGTAAACCCTAATAAACCCTTATAATCCTATATAAACCCTAGTAAACACTTATAAACCCTAATAAACCCTAGTAAGCCTTTGTAAACCCTTATAAACCCTAGTAAGCCCTAGTAAACCCTTGTAAATCCTAGTAAATACTAGTAAACCCTAATAAACCCTAATACACCATATCATACCCTTATAAACCCTAACCCCAAAAAGTAAGCTCAAAACCAAAAAGCTCGTCTACCACCCCTAGTCTCTTCCAACCTCCGGGTAGTGAGCCAAGGAGCCAAGCACAACACCAATCACAAAGCCCACAAGCCTGGCAGCTTACTTAGACATTAATTGAATTCAAGCATATAAACCATTTCTTTTATGCTTTCCTCCCGGATGTGGGATGTTTTGCTTCTACCCAGGGAGACTTATTCTTTTTACATTTCCCAGCCTTAGATTCTTTCCATTTCAATTACTTAATCAATTTTCTCATAGCACCTAAACATTCTCCACCATCCTCTAAATGCTCATCAACGAGAAGATAAGTCTCTGACCTTTCTCCTCAGAAGTAATTGATTCAGTGTTTGCGTGCTTAGCCTCAAATCTTTCGATTTTTTTCTTTCGTTGCTGGGTAAAATCTGGTTTTTCCTTTCGTTTTGAATCAAATATTTCCTTTTTTCATTTTGAATCAATGCACATTTACCCTCAAGTTCTAAGGGAGGTGTTTCCTTTTAAAATTTTGAGGAAATTTTTCGATGATCTTGTTAGGTACTAAACAAAAACTCCCATTTTCTTTATTTATCGAAATGCATGTTAATCATGATTTTTTGTATTGCATTTGAGTTGATGGTTGAATGGTTTTGTTTATGAATTTGGGATTTAATTTCTTCTATATTGATATTTTGTATTCGGGTCTGAATATTATTTTACCGTTTGAATGAGGTTAGTTTTCGCCGTCTCTATTCTTGTTCAATATAATTTGTTCATGATAATTGTGTGCTCTTGGGGAATAAAATTTTAAGGATTAATATCGAGCAAAAACAAGCAGAGTTAATCGATTACTTTGTGAAGAAAGTGTCAGTTCAAGTGGGCTTAGTTCTTGGCTCTGTAATCCTCGAAGCGATGTCGCATCCTTCCCTCTTCGCCTTCTCTGAGATCCTTATCGTGCCCATGGTTTCCGAGGTTTGAATCTATTCCATTCTCAAATTATTTTTTCCTCTTTCTCCCCTTCAATCTGAGAAAATAATCAGCATCTAGAAAATGGTGGAGTTGGGTGTGGACAGGACTATCAAGTCTTATGATGCTTTCTTTAAGGTTATATTGTGACGCGGTCAATATATGATGGCTAAAAGGTATTTCAATAAGATGTTGAGTGAAGGGATAGAGCCTACTCATCATACCTATAATATCATGCTTTGGGGATTATTTTTATCGTTGAGACTCGACACTACTAATCGATTTTATGAAGATATGAAGGCTAGGGGCATTGCACCTGATGCTGTGACGTATAATACATTGATTAATGGATATACTCGGTTAAAGAGAATGAAGGAAGTTGAGAAGTTGTTTATAGAGATGAAGGCGAAGAACTTAGCCCCTACAGTAATCAGCTACACTACTATGATAAAGGGGTATGTTGCAATGGAGCAAGTTGATGATGGGTTGAGATTGTTTGAAGAGATGAAGTCATTTGGTACACAACCTAATGTACCAACGTATTGAACTTTATTGCCAGGGTTGTGTGATGCGGGCAAGACAAATGAGGCTAAGACTATTTTGAAGGATATGGTGGAGAGGTATATTGGACCCATGGATAATTCAATTTTCATCAAGCTGTTAAATAGTCAATGCAAATCTGGTAATATGAAGGTAGCTTTTGATGTGCTCAAGGCAATGAATCGATTGAGTATTCCATCAGAGGCTAGTCATTATGGTGTCTTGGTTGAGAACTTTTGCAAGGCGAATGAATTTAATCAGGCAATCAAGTTGCTGAATAAACTTTTTAAGAAGGAAATTTACTTATCATTGTAGTTCTGGGTTTCGTGGATCAATTTTAGCAGCTGTTACTCCTGGCATCAACATTATATGGATGTTTCTTGTAGGTTCTGGAATATGGAAAGATGAAGCCATTGTGAAGTTATTGAGCATATATAGGGACTACATGCGAGGATGAATATGAAATCATAGTTTATTTATTTATATGTTACAAGTATCAGCGATATTTCTTAAGAGTAGCTTTCTCTGTTGGTATTTGCTTCATCGGAGATCATTTTGGCAAACTAAATCCATCAAACTTTTTTTTTTGTGAAGTTGACAATTTCCTAATATTTTATCAACCAAATAGAATTGTATATCATCTAGGCATCAAATGAGCCATTGTCTTTTGAGATAACATATCATTAAAGAGGGAAAATAGTGTGTTATCTTTTACCCCTTTATGGATCGTTTCTTATTTGTTGCCTTTCTTATGACTTCTTTAAATTGTCGCTAACTCACTCCTTTACATCAGGGAATTTCTTAAAGGACCACTCCATTATGATGCAACAATTACTTTGGCTGGTGCACTTTACTGGAGGACTTCACCAATCGCAATTGATGCAATATGCAACCTTTGAACTGGAAATGAAAATAAGCTATAGAAGTCATTTATTTATTTATTTATTTTCTTCTTTCCTGAATTAGCTAGACTTAAAGCTGCTCGAGAGAACGTTTCAAGCATTTCTTGGCAATATTAAATGGGGTGATTTACTTTGAATATATGTGGTGAATGTTTTGATCAAAATGCATAGTTGGATAACTATCCTTTCCTATTTAAGGCATTGCGGATATGGAGATAGCATAGGTTAACATCATACCAAAACCATAACTAGCCCAAGAGCGGTATATGAAAGGCTAGGACCAATGATGTGGACTTTCTAAAAAAGGTTTATACCATTTACTTATGTTCTGTAACATTTTGCTTCACTCAAAATATACTATGTATACATAATATTTTGTAAGTGCAATGTTGAAAGTATATTTGTAATTCTGTGGTTGGGTTGATAGGTTGTATTCTACAAAGAGAATAGATACTAATTATCTAGGATAATAAATAGTTGATCTGGAAGAATTTTTGAAGTGATAAAGAAGTATTGTAGTTAGTAATTTACTAACCGTTCTTTGTTATTTGTGAGAATCAACATTTCTATATCTTTATTTTGGTTATTGTTATGGTGTTGCAATCTAAAATAGAATTTTGGAGTTTGTCATTGTTAGGATATTTCGTTGTTCAAATGCATAAGAAAACCTTATTAAAGCTGATTGTTGATGTTACATGGATGCTTAGAATTCGGGTAGTTTCGATGCAACAATTAAAGATGGTTATGAGAATTGGCGGAGACACAAATCAGATTGGGATGAAAACAATTGAGAGGCGTTAGTTCTCCAGACAGGGGAATTTAAAATGGAAAAAGATAAGAGTTGGAGAGGTAATTCAGGTAATTCAGTATTTTGGTGTTTTCTCCTTATTTTCTTGTGTTTTCCTGCAACGAGCTGAAGCTGTAATCAGTTTATTCTAGCCATAGTATAGTCGGAGGGGAGGGGGTTGTGAATATTCTGGTGTTTTCAATGTGAACATGGTTAATCCTTTGTTGTCGTGATTGAAAGATTGGAAATGCTGACTGTATGTGTTTCCAGACAGATGGTATAATGTGTTAGTTGCTTTTAGGTTCATACATCATTGAGTGCTTGTTGAAATCCTCTAACGAATAGATAGAATGTCTAATTGATTAGGATTGTTTTAATTGGCAATTGTCCCCTACCTTTCATGTTTGTTTTTCTATATCCTGATATATCCAATATCTTTTTTATCCGGTTAACTGAACCTACATCTTGAATACGATTCTAGAAGTGAAAAGATGCACCATCTAGTCTTAGTTACTGCAGCCAGTAACTCCTTTACCACAACCACGGATGATTGAGACCTTTCTCTCAAACTGAATGTTTGTAGCATTCTTCTGAGTTATTTTTAATATCATGTGTAGGCTTTCCTTCTATTTGATACATGTATAGTTAAGTGCTTGCTCATAAGGTCTTTATTTATTGTCCATCCTGCTTTGCTTTCTCTTTCACTTTGACTTTAAAGGTTATTGACAAAAATTGATTTATATGTTTGTATCTGTATCCATTAAGATTTATATTTATGCTTAATGACCTAACTTTTTAATTTGATTAATAATGAATCTTACTAGCTAAAGGTTTTGCTTAATCCATTCTTTCAATGGTCTATATTTGTGCCCTTTTTATGTTTATGGTAGGTATGAACCTTTGTTGTATTCCATAAAATCATCAAATAAACATGTTTCGATCTCCTTTCTTGCAGGTAACCCAGGTGACTGGAGTCACATTATCAAGCAAATAGGAATGTTTACTTTCACTGGATTGAACAGTGATCAAGTTTCTTTCATGACCAAAGAATACCACATTTACATAAAATCTGATGGGTAAACAGATCTATTTCCTTTTTCCTTTGAACTTTATTTCTAGGCTAGAAAATCATTCCTTAAGGTTTCTCCTCCCATCGCTATTGCACGAGTCGTGATATGATCATATGATGAATGTTGAATAACATTAAAGCTTTTCATTCAACATGAAGAGAGCTTCTTCACTACCGAGATAAAATTGTTCAAATATTACATGGTTTTGCATTGCTAACAAACTGAGCTATTGTCATGCCTCCCGAAAATGAGTTCAAGTATGCATTCTAGTTATTATCTTCGTCGAATTCACGCTACACTACATTTCTCCTGCACTGACCCGTACCGATAGAAATAGGGGGGAGTCTATATATTCTATGAACCATATAACTCTGTTATCGTCTCCGAAGACCTTTCGATTTGTAACACGCTAAATAATGTTTCAAATCGTATGAAAAAATTTTGCTTGATTTACAGGAGGATTAGTATGGCAGGTCTTAGCTCCAGTACCGTCCCCCATCTTGCTAATGTTATACATGTTGCAGTCACCCGTGCCTCTTAGAAAGCAAATTTCAAAGTTATGTACCAACTATCTATTGCATTTTGGCTTTTAGCCCCATCTATGTAATGCCTTCCCTCTCCTAACTGTTCAAGCAAACATGATTTTCGATAATAAATTCTAGTCCTCGGTTCGAACCATATTTTTGGATATTTTGATTTCAATGTTTTACAAATCTTTTTGACCTTATGCTAAAAGCCTTTGTAAATGTTCAAGATTATGGTTTTAGTTAAAAAACAATTGGTAAACTACACATTTAGTAACTATAATATCGATTTTGGTTCGTTTTCGTACCTAACTTTTATTTTTTTTAAATCATACATAATGTTTTGTTTTTGTTTTTTTTAGTACTCATCATTAAAAATTTAACGCGTTTAGTACTAAAATTATTAATTTTGGTCTTCGTTCGTTTAGTATCTATACTATTAAAAAGATTTTTAGAAAGATAGTTTCAGTACTAGATATGTAATTTACCCAAAAAAAAACATATAGTGCAGTGTTAAAATGTCATGTCACCACTAATTACTTATAATTTTTGAAGGATTCAACAGTCCTGTAACTAAGGATCATTTATATATTTTACCCATTGTTAACTTCCTAAAAAGGCTATTTTTAAGGCATTTTTCACTTAAATTATTGTTTGTTTAAAAGCTCATTCTAGTCATTTTAGGATCATGTAATTGCATATAGTTGCATATGTGGTGGTAGTGATGTTTTATTTCTTAATGGTGTTGTATGAGAGAAAGGTGCAGTTGTTTGTGGTGTGTAGTGAATAGCAGACAAAAGGACTCTTTGGGAAGTAATGCCACGTCATTACACGTTGCTGAAGCAAATTAAAATGCCTTTTCATTTCTGGCGCAGAAAATGACAAAAAGATACAATTGTACGAGGACAGCTGGTTCTGCATATGAAATGATTGTTGTAATCGCCTGCCAGAGGACCACTGCCACCTGGAGGATAAGGTTCACGCTTATGGTGTGTGATTCTAGGGGCGTGAGGGGTATTTTGCACCCAACAACCTCATCATTACCCCTAGATATTTTTATTATATATGACACCTCAAGGGAGAGAATGGCACACGATATGACATACACGCATACACAGAGCAGAAAAATTATATTTTTATTTTCTTTTTCCCTTCTTCTTCCTTGGGTTTTCCTCCATTGATAAAGCTCCAAGGAGTTGTGAGCTAGGCGCCGAAAGGAGCTAGCGAGCTAAGGTGGTTCGTGGTGGCCGAGGAGACCTCCAGTGGCGCGCGTCGAAGGCTTCTTCTCACTTCCCCTTTGCTGTTATTTTTATATTATTCTTGGGTTGTTGGAACGAATATTTTTATGATTTATTTTGTGGATATTTTGAACCCCACCATGAACTAACTTATTTGGTGGTGGTTGGTTTAATGGTTGTTTAAACTTTATTTTAATGGTATATTTATGTTCATCTTGGTTATTTGCTTGCTTTGCTTATGAATACTTCACCATCTAGGCTTGTAAGAGGCATGAGAGTGTTCATTTCTTAGATGAAGGTTAGGTGTTTGAGAGAAACCTAAGCTAAAAATACTTGTAGTATTCGAGAGAAACATAAGACAATATCCTCATAAGCAATGGGCTATAGTATTTTCAAGGGGCTTTGAACCGACATAGGAATATTATATCCTAATCCCTTAGTACTTGAGAGAGACTAGGAGGATTTCAATGACTAAAAAGGGTGTTTTTATCAATAGTGTTTTCTGTCAACATCGTTGAGTGAGAGTAGATGCCTTGGCATTCCATTCTGTTAGGTTTCTCTGACTAGAGATAGTTGGAACACTTTAGGAAAACCCTGTCGAGTGAGTAAAGATTGGATAGCATAAATCTGCTTGATAAATAAGTTTAGCATCCTTAAATCAATCCCTATCATTCATTCTAGAGGAAGCTTGTCACGTGAGGATTATCTTCTTATCATTTTATCTACTGTTTTTACCATTTTTCATTGCCTTGACATTTTATCATTTTCAACAATAAACATCTGTTCTTGCCACTGCATTTCCATTTGCTACACCATTAGACCATAAATCCATATCCATCAGCATACACATTTCCATTGCCGTGACATTTGTATATATGAAGACTAACTATACATAGATAGATTAGTGCATAGCTTTGGTTAGACTTTTGTAATTTCGCCCAATCCCTGTGGAGACGATGCTCACTCATTACTTTATTACTTGAGCGATTGTGTATACTTGCACATTATTTGCGTATAATTTTATAGTACTCACAAAAATGCAACAAGTTTTTGGCGTCATTGCCGGGGATTGGCAGCTTGAAGTTATTTAGTTTTGCCATAGCATTTTATTTTGTTCTGCATTTCTATTTTTGTATAGTTTACTTTATATTTTTTTTTTCAGGTTTATTTAGTGTATGCCTAGAAGAAATTCTGAAGAGCCTTTGGAATCGATAGAACCTGATATTGAAAGACTCTTTAGACAAAGGAGACATGCTCAACGCGCTCGAGAAAATATGTATCAGAATGGAAACCAAGGCATTGGTCAAGACGACGGAAATCAGAATGTCGCAGCATTAGACAATGTTGAACATATTGGTAGGCCACGCGTTATTCGTGATCATTTAAATCCGATGTTGGATTATCTGAATCCTGGAATTGTGGCACCCGAAATTTAAGTTGTACACTTCGAACTTATACCAGTTATGTTCAACATGTTGAATTCTATTGGGCAGTTTGGGGTATGCCAAATGAAGATGCCATGTAGCACATTCGAAATTTTCTGGAAGTTTCTGATTCTTTTTGCCAAGAAGGAGTGCATGAAGATTTTTTGAAATTAAAGTTATTTCCGTATTCATTGCATGACCGAGCAAGGGCTTGGTTGAGTGGTGTACCATCTGGTTCGGTGGAATCTTGGGTCGATCTTTGCAAGAGTTTTTTTATTGAGGTACAACCCCCCGAACATGAATACGCAGCTAAGGAATGACTTAGCGTCTTTTCACCAGGGCGACGATGAATCCATCTACGAGTGTTGGGATCGTTACAAGAGTTTCCTTTGAAAGTGTTCAAATCATGGTTTTCACGATTGGACTCAAGTAGTCATGTTCTATAATGGAGTCAATGCACCTACGAGGATATTATTGGATGCCTCAGCAAATAGGATATTGTTGGATAAATCACCTACTGAGACGTTTGTTATCTTAGACAGAATTGCTAACAATGATTATCAGTTTCCTTCCTAAAGGCTTGGGAGTGGGAGGAGAACACCTGGAGCATTTGAGTTAGATACCAAGGATTCGGTGTCCGCTTAACTCTCAACTACCACCAATATGCTAAAAAACTTACAACGTTCTACTGAGGTGAAGGAAGTGAAAGCAACTAGCTTGGCATGTCTGTTATGCCCAGGCAATTATCACAAGAGTGAATGCCCGAGCAACCATGAGTCCATCAACTTTGTAGGCAATTACAATTGAGGCAACAACAATCCTTACTCTAACGCTTATA
Organism: Hibiscus syriacus; assembly: GCF_006381635.1. Classification (NCBI taxonomy): domain Eukaryota; kingdom Viridiplantae; phylum Streptophyta; class Magnoliopsida; order Malvales; family Malvaceae; genus Hibiscus; species Hibiscus syriacus. Next base: position 14,720 of record NW_024062518.1, read on the forward strand.
ATCCTGGATGGCATCAGCATCCCAATTTCTCATGGGGAAATCAAGGAGCTCACAATGCTAGTCAGTCTACTCGGCAACAGAATCACAATGAGCCTCAATGTTACCAAAATGCTATGCCATGGCATAATTTCAACAAATGAGCTTCAACTTCAACGAGCGTGAGTTCATTGAAAGCTACCATTCAAGAATTCATATCTACTACGAAGACAATGCTACAAGATCATTCTACTTCAATTAAGAATCAAGGAGCCTTACTTCATAGTCAAGGCGCCTAACTTCAAAGCCATAGCTCGTATTTGAGAGCTTTGGAATGTCAAGTTGGTCAGATTACTACGACCTTACAAGAGCGTCAGCAGGACGTTTTCCATGTGATACTGAAGTCACTAAAGGGCTTAGAAATGAGCATTGCAATGTGTTAACTCTTAGGAGTGGAACACAAATCAATCAACAAGTTAAGGCTAGTGGGCCACAACATGATGGCTCTACTCCCAGTACTAAAAGTGGTGAAGCTGATTTACATGATGATAGCATTTCTGAGAAGGACAAGGAGGAGGATTCAACTAAGGCACCAGATTCTAATGCCAAGGCAAAAGTAATTCCTACTATTGTAGCCAAGGAAGCTAGACCTCCACCACCCTTCCCGCAAATGTTGAAGAAGCATAATGATGAAGTTCAATTCAAGAAGTTTATGGACATTCTTGATCAGCTCCATATCAATGTACCTCTCTTGGAAGCTATTGAACAGATGTCGATGTATGCCAAATTTCTAAAGGAAATCTCAAGAAGAGGAAAGTATAAACTGTTGCCACGGCAACAAAATTTTGTTCTTCATTGAGTAAGTTACCACCAAAGCGAAATGATTCGGGAAGCTTCATAATTCCTTGTTCAATTGGAGCTAATTTTGTTGGAAAGGCATTGTGTGACCTTGGTTCAAGTGTCAACTTAATGCCGAAATCTATATTCTTGAAGCTTGGCATAGGAGATGCAAGACCCACCTCGGTTATTGTACAACTTGCTGATAGATCCCATGTGAAACCTGAAGGGAGAGTCGAGGATGTTATAGTAAGGGTGGATAAGTTTGTGTTTCCAGTCGACTTCTTAATTTTGGATTGCGAAGTTGATTCCAAGGCACCAATCATTCTGGGAAGACCTTTCCTTGCCACTGGACGCATATTGATAGATTGTGAAAAAGGTGAACTCACCATGAAAGTGGTTGATCAGTGTGTGACTGTCAATGTGTTTTGAACGCTCAAATATATTGATGACACAGAAGAATGCCAAGGCATTTCTGAATTGAATTCAGTGATTTAAGAAGAAACTGAACATCTTTTCCAGAACAATTTCATTTAGCTAGCAGAAAAAGAATATTGGGTGGATGATGAAAGCTTAGTGGAGTACGACAACTTTTCAATTTTGAATGAGCAATCTAGCTTACTACAAGCTAGATCAGGTATGAATTTTAAACCTCTGAATTTTGATGAATTTATTTCTCCTAAGCTTTCATTATTACATGCACCAACTTTAGAGCTTAAGACTTTGCCAGGGCATCTTAAATATGTTTACTTAGGTAACGATGATACTTTACCTGTGATTATTTCCGCTAACCTTACTGCTAATCAAGAGCAAAGTTTGTTAAGTGTTTTGATGCAACATAAGAAAACAATTGGTTGGACTATGGCCAATTTGAAAGGCATTAGTTCTACAATCTGCATGCACAAGATTCTGCTTGAAGATTACCACGGTAATTCAATAGAACCAAAAAGGAGACTCAACCCTATTATAAAGAAAGTAGTGATGAAGAAAATTATGAAATGGCTTGATACTAGAGTGATTTACCCTATTTGAAATAGCTCATGGGTAAGCCCTGTCCAATATGTTCCGAAGAAAGGAGGCACGATGGTGGTTACTAATGAAGAGAATGAGCTATTACCCACTCGCACAATTACCGGATGGAGGATATGCATGGACTATCGAAAACTCAACAAAGCTACAAAGAATGACCATTTTCCTCTACTTTTCATCGACCAAATGTTGGATCGATTGGCCGACAAAGCATTCTATTGCTTTTTGGATGGGTACTCGGGGTACAATCAAATTGCCATCGTACCAGAGGATCAAGAAAAAACTATATTTAATTGTCCCTATGGCACTTTTGCCTTTAGGATGATGCCTTTTGGACTCTGCAATGCCTCGGCAACATTTCAACGTTGTATGCAAGTTATATTTTCAGACATGGTTGAGGATTTTCTGGAGATTTTCATGGACGATTTTTCTGTTTGTGGGGATGATTTTGAACGATGCATCGGTAATTTAGCAAAAGTTCTCAAAAGATGCGAGGAGGCTGAGTTGGTCTTAAATTGGGAAAAATGTCACTTCATGGTGACTGAAGGCATTGTCTTAGGCCACAAAATTTCTCACAAGGGTATTGAGGTAGACAAAGCGAATATTGAAGTGATTGAAAAGTTGCCACCACCAACTTCGGTCAAGGGTATAAAAAGTTTTCTTGGACATGCTGGATTCTATAGAAGGTTTATCAAAGACTTCTCCAAGATTTCTAAGCCCTTATGCACATTGCTTCAATAAAACCAACTCTTTGTGTTTGACGAATTATGCTTCGGCGTATTCTCTAAGCTGAAGCGAAGATTGATCTCGGCACCCATTGTAGTTCTTCCCGATTGGACATCACTATTTGAGCTGATGTGTGATGCAAGCGATTATGTCGTATGAGCTGTTTTGGGGCAACGCCGAGGTAAACTTTTTCATGTTATTTATTACTCTAACCTCACTTTAAATGAAGCACAATTGAACTACACCACCACTAAGAAAGAATTGCATGTCGTGGTATTTGCTTTTGATAAATTTAGACCTTACCTAATAGGCACTAAAGTTATTGTTCACACTGATCATTCTACTATAAAATACTTAGTGAACAAAAAGGATGCCAAGCCTAGACTTATTAGGTGGATCTTACTTTTACAAGAATTCGACTTAGAGGTGGTAGATAGAAAAGGAACTGAAAATCAAGTTGATGGTCACTTATCTAGGCTAGAAAACAACTCTGAATGCCATGACACTTTAGATATCCAAGAGGAATTTCCTGATGAGAAAATTTTATATGTCGCGGTAATATCGTGGTACGCTGACGTTGTTAATTTTCTTGTTAATGGAATTCTTCCTTTTGATTTAGATAGTCAGGCTAAAAAGAAGTTCAAGCATGATGCAAGGCACTATTTTTGGGTTGAGCCATATTTGTTCAAGCATTATACCGATCAACTCATTAGACGAGGTGTACCTAAAGAGGAACAGCGCGACAGTTTGTACCATTGTCATTCAGCCCCATGTGGAGGCCATTTTGGTGGAGCAAGGACTGCTGTTAAGGTCCTGCAATCAGGCTTTTACTGGCCAACTCTTTTTAAAGATGCCCAAGCATTTTATAAATCTTGTGATCGATGACAGCGGACTGGAAACATCTCCAGACGTCATGAAATGCCACTGCAAAGTATTTTGGAGATAGAGTTGTTTGATGTGTGAGGCATTGATTTCATGGGACCATTCTCATCTTCTGGAGGAAATCTATATATCTTACTTGCTGTGGATTACGTATCAAAATAGGTAGAAGCAATAGCAACATCAAGGAATGACTTTAAGATTGTACTCAAGTTTTTGCACAAATATATTTTCACTCGGTTTGGAGTACCTCGTGCTATCATTAGTGATGAAGGAACCCACTTTGATAACAAGTTGATTGCCAAGGTATTGAAAATATATGGAGTTCAACATAAGATTTCCACGGTCTATCATCCACAGATAAATGACCAAACAGAGATATCCAATCGAGAGATCAAGTAGATTTTAGAGAAAATGGTGAACCCAAGGCGTAAGGATTGGTCGCCAAAGTTTGATGAAGCACTTTGGGCATACAGAATAGCATTCAAGACTCCTTTTGGGATGTCACCCTTTAAGCTGGTATATGGGAAAGCTTGTCATCTCCTGGTTGAACTTGAACATAAAGCTTATTAGGCCATCAAGCAATTGAATTTTGATGCTCAACTAGCTGGGGAGCAAAGATTACTGGAACTTAATGAAATGGAAGGGTTTAGAGCACAAGCATATAAGAATGCTCGGATTTACAAGGAGAAAACCAAGAAGTGGCATGACCAGAAACTGATGCCACGGTATTTTCATGTGGGCCAACAAGTCTTGCTCTATAACTCTAGACTTAAACTTTTTCCTGGAAACCTCAAATCTCGATGGTCAGGGCCATTTGAGGTGCATTATGTCTATCCCCGTGGAGCTGTTGACATTAAAAATACAGATGGGACGATCTTCAAATTTAATGGCCAGCGTCTTAAATCCTATACTGGAGTTCCACCACCGCACAACAAGGAAGTGTTACATCTGCATGATGCTGAAGCGTGCCTAGAGGACAACCAAAATTCGATGCCACGACATCGAATTTCTGTCTGTTCGTAAATAAAAATTTTAAATTTAATATTTTCTTTATTTATATTTTTATTTTATTTTGTAGATAATTTTGATTTGATTCGTGGGGACCACAGTGCTACAAACCGTACAAGGAACGGTTACCAAAGGGAGGAAATGACATCGCATTAATGGGAGATATATTCTTTTGATTTGTTTCTTTTTAATTTATTTTATTTCTAGCATTTCTTTTTCTCTTTCCTCAGGGTTGTTCTATCACTATCATTACTTTTGGGATTTTTATTTTCCTTCCCCATACACGCATTAACCTCCCCACCCACTCATTTTGTTTTAACCGTCCTATCAACCCATTTCCCTCTCAAATTTTTAACTTTTTATTTTCTCTTTCATCCTTAACTTTTTCCATTTCATTTTAAATTTTATTTTTTTTCTCTTTTATTTCTTCATCTTCTTCACTTTTTCTCTCCATAGCCGAAACTCCCCAAAGCTTTCAAAAGATTTTTTCTTTTCCATTTTTCTTCCTTCACAAACACTGAAAATGGTGCGTACAAGACCGGCTGCAACTGAAGGTTCCACTTTCCAATAGTTTGAGAACGAGGAAGCCAAGGCTCAGTTTCAAAACTTCAAAAACCGAAAACTCTTTTTGAGTTGGGTTTCATTTTTACTAAGGAGACCGACGGTTGTTTTGGTTCAGACGTGATGGACATCGTCACGCCACTCAAATGAAAGAAATTTGCAAGGCATCCGGGTTCGGTGAATGCCTCGTTGGTTAAGGAGTATTACGCAAATATTTCCAAGCCAAACCAACACTCTGTTTTTATGCGAGGTAAACAGATTCAGTCTACACCCTCTTCGATTAATCGATATTATCATTTGCAGGATGTGGAGGATCGACATGCCATATTTGAAAATGAGGTCGATAGCACCACCTACGATGGAATTCTTGAGGATTTATGCTTTGAAAACACTGAGTGGAATGGCCGCCAAACCAGTAGATAATCGGTCAACCGAGAGCGTCTTCAGTCGCGCGCCAAGTTATGGAATCACTTCTTTAAGCATAAATTCGTGCCTACTTTTCATAATACAACGGTATCACTTTCTCGCTTACTGCTTTTACACTCAATAATGGTATCCCGTCCTATTGATGTCGGTCGTATTATTATTCATCAAGTTCATGACTGTTTGGGTAAAAAGGCAAGTGCTTTAGTGTTTCCTAACTTAATTATTGCTTTGTGTCGTAAGAAAAAGGTCAATGAAAATGCTTTTGATGAGATTTTACCTGGATTATCGGGCATTACTAGGGCTAGACTACCACTGCTATTGGGACTTGAAAATCCTAAGTCTAAGGACCCTATTCATGAGCAATCTGCAGGTACTACACAATCAAATGCCGAGGTAAGATTGCTTGCTCTCGAGGAAGCTGTGATGCAGACTCAGACTCACGTGCATGCTTTACACGGTGACATCCGTAATTTCTTTGGATATGTGAAGCATAGAGATGTAGTGGTGTAATCGATGTTTCAAGAAATTATTCCCCACGGTCAACGGAATTTCCATGGCTTTCCAGAGGAAATTATGCCGGCATTCAATGCTGAGGCATCTCCAGAGCCCGAGCAAGATTCAGCCGATCCTCCAGTTGATGACCCGACTCCTTATCAGTACCATTCTGAGACTCCTGATCAGCACCGTTCTGAGACCCCTGAATATCCGCCTATTATTCCTGTTGAAGATATACCCATTCCCGTTCCTGCACCACGTAGTGGCCGATGCACCAAAACACAGTTGGACGTAGGAATATTGCACACTATTACTCTAGTTCTTCAGAGTCCAGCCCAGCACCCCTACGCAAGCGCACCAGACGAGGACCTTCTAGCACCTCCAAGAAAATACCACCACGCAAATCATGAGGTACCTCAATTGCATTCATTTTCATTTAGTTTGAATTTCATTGCATGGCATATAGTTTTTATTTAGTTTAGTTCTCTTTAAGCATTGAGGACAATGTTTCCCTTAAGTTTGGGGGAGGTAGTGTTCTTAGTAGGACATATACATGATAGCATTAGCGTAGTATTATGCCATGGCATTAGTAAATGGTAGGATAGTTAGATAGAATGTTTTGAGGATACCCGATGATAATGACTTTGTTAGGCTAGAATTTGAATGAAAATGACTATTGAGAATGATAGAACTCACTCTAGGGCTTGATGCTTTGTGAAATTTTTTTACACGATTTGTATGTTCTTTATACTTAGAAAATTTGAAAAAAAATTATGAATGAACTCTAGTTAGTTTTGGCATTGAAATATAGTATTGTGCTTAAAAGAAAAAAAATCATAAACAACTCCCTTATATATGAAACTGTGAATAAATGTTTAGGCATAGCTGTAGAATGACACTCCTCTTTGCCATGGCATTGCCTAGAACTCTCTTTAATAAATGGCAGCCTCGCACATATGAGTGAATGAAAGTAGTCATGGGATGACTCTACTTAACTAGCTCAGGGGTGAAAGGTATACTCCCTTTCATTTAGAGTGTGGGAGAGTAGGTGTGATGAGTTGACTCCCATCGTAGCATCATCTAAAAAAATAGTAAAAATGGAGTAAAAATGTGCTTAATGAATAAGTAAATGCCTTGACAAAAACTAGGGGACTTGAGTAGAAATTGTCCAAATTTGCTAAGTATAGATAGGATACAATCACGCGCACACACTACCACAAAGAATCTTGACCTAGGGAAAAGTACATGAAGTCTTGATATGTCTAGCATGTTGAAGCCTATTTTTCTGAGGGTTGAAATTTAATTTTGTCTTATTATTCTATTGCTGAAAATTGCCATGACATTTTGCTTATGCAACTGATATTCATTGCTTGAGGACAAGCAATAGTTTAAGTTTGGGGAGTGTTAACTTCCTAAAAATGCTACTTTTAAGGCCTTTTTCACTTAAATTATTGTTTGTTTAAAAGCTCATTCTACTCATTTTAGGATCATGTAGTTGCATATAGTTGCATTTGTGGTGGTAGTGATGTTTTATTTCTTAATGGTGTTGTATGAGAGAAAGGTGAAGTTGTTTGTGGTGTGCAGTGAATAGCAGACAAAAGGACTCTTTGGGAAGAAATGCCACGTCATTACACGTTGCTGAAGCAAATTAAAATGCCTTTTCATTTCTGGCGCAGAAAATGACAAAAAGATTCAGTTGTACGAGGACAGTTGGTTCTGCATATGAAAATGATTGTTGTAACCGCCTGCCAGAGGACCACTGCCACCTGGAGGATAAGGTTCACGCTTATGGTGTGTGATTCTAGGGGCATGAGGGGTATTTTCCACCCAACAACCTCATCATTACCCCTAGATATTTTTATTATATATATGATACCTCAAGGGAGAGAATGACAAATGAGAGGACACTCACGCATACACAGAGCAGAAAAATTATATTTTTATTTTCTTTTTCCCTCCTTCTTCCTTGGGTTTTCCTCCATTGATAAAGCTCCAAGGAGTGGTGAGCTAGGCGCCGAAAGGAGCAAGCGAGCTAAGGTGGTTCGTGGTGGCCGAGGAGACCTCCGGTGGTGCGCATCGAAGGCTTCTTCTCACTTCCCTTTTATTGTTATTTTTATATTATTCTTGGGTTGTTAGAACGAATATTTTCATGATTTATTTTGTGGATATTTTGAACCCCACCATGAACTAACTTATTTGGTGGTGGTTGGTTTAATGTTTGTTTAAACTATATTTTAATGGTATATTTATGTTCATCATGGTTATTTGCTTGCTTTTCTTATGAATACTTCACCGTCTAGGCTTGTAAGAGACATGAGAGTGTCCATTTCTTATATGAAGGTTAGGTGTTCGAGAGAAACCTAAGCAAAAAAAACTGGTAGTATTTGAGAGAAGCACAAGACAAGATCCTTATAAGCAATGGGCTATAGTATTTTCAAGGGGCTTTGAACCGGCCTAGGAATATTATATCCTAATCCCTTAGTACTTGAGCGAGACTAGGAGGATTTCAACGGCTAAAAAGGGTGTTTTTATCAATAGTGTGGTCTGTCAACATCGTTGAGTGAGAGCAGATGCCTTGGCATTCCATTCTGTTAGGTTCATCTGACTAGAGATAGTTGGAACACTTTAGGAAAACCCTGTCGAGTGAGTAAAGATTAGATAGCATAAATCTGCATGAGAAATAAGTTTAGCATCCTTAAATCAATCCCTATCATTTATTCCAGAGGAAGCTTGTCACGTGAGGATTATCTTCTTATAATTTTATCTACTGTTTTTACCATTTTTCATTGCCTTGACATTTCATCATTTTCAACACTAAACATATGTTCTTGCCACTGCATTTCCATTTGCTACACCATCAGACCATAAATCCATATCCATCAGCATACACATTTCCATTGTCGTGACATTTGTATATATAAAGACTAACTATACATAGATAGATTAGTGCTTAGCTTTGATTAGGCTTTTGTAATTTCACCCAATCGCTGTGGAGACGATACTCACTCATCACTTTATTACTTGAGCGATTGTGTATACTTGCACATTATTTGCGTATAATTTTATAGTACTCACAAAAACGCAACACCCATATACTTAAATAATTTTCAGAAATTTAATTATGTTTATTTTAATTCCTAAAACAAGTATGTTTTAGTTTGAATTTTCATATCTTTGTTGTTAATATTTTTATATTTATAACAATGTGAATATAATATTTTAATAATTATATTGACATAAATAATATTAAATAAATTATTCTAATATATAAAAAATATTATTATTTTGTTAATAAATAATATTATTTATTGTATTTGATGATCATAAAGAATGTTTTAAAAAAATTACCAAGTAGTGGAGAATGAATTACACAACATCATCCAAACACCGTAAAATGATTTCTACAAAATGTTTTCCAGGAAATGTAATTCATTTTCCTGAATCCGTTTTTTGTGAAACAAACGTAGGCTTAGTGATAAGTTAAGAATCTAATCTAAATGCTTTAGTAGTTAAGGGTGTGTTTTCTTGGATCGTAGACCCTAAACCTTGAGCCTTAAACTCTAAACCTTGATCTATTAACTTTAGATCTCAAACCCTAAACATTATCCTAACCCTTGAACCTTAAACCTAAATCCTAAACTCAAAACTATAAACATAAAATTATAAACCTTAAACCCTTACACTTTAAACCATAAACCCTACACCCTAACCTAAACCTAAACACCAAAGCTTAACCCTAAACCTTAGATCCAAACCCCAGCAGATCCTTTTCCACCAGCTTGTTCCACAATAAAGCTCATCGGTGCACACTCATACAGGAGCCTCAGCTTACCATTTTTGCTCTTTTTGTTTCTGAGATAACCGTAGATTCCACCATATAGCAGTGTCTGGTAGAAGTCTCCGACCAAGTTTCTAATGTATTTAGCAGAATAAGGCTTGCCACTAGGACCAGGGTCTTTGACATCGTCAATATACTTCTTCAACTTGTCATCCCACAATTGGTAAAAAATAAAAATATCATGTTAGTAATTCTATTAAGTTTTTAACAATAGATTATCAAATTAAAACATAAATTAAACGTAAGGAATGTCATCATACTGATCCACACTGTCTTATTTGATTACTCCGGTGCATGTAGACCAAGACTTGTACGAGAATGGGAGATCGATCCCCAGTTTTTCAGATTCTTGAGGTCCTTAATGAATCTCCAACTTTACTTTGTATGCAACCATTGTAAGATGACAACTTTTCTGGGGCTTGAGGCCGAAAAGAGACTGCGTAGAGTTAGGAAAGGAGTGTAGGCCTGTGACGGACTGGCAACGGAGGGAAGAGGGACAGATCATGGCATAGGAGAGGCTGGCGGTGGAGGCCATTTTTAGTGCACTGTGGCGAGGGAAAGGAAATGTGAGAATTTTATTAAGGTAGAGCAAACAACTTTGTTTTATAAAGGAGGATGGAGTTATTTTCTGTTCTTTGGAAGTTTCTTCAATTTTCTAGAACTGAGATTTTTTTATACAGTAGAACTAAGAATTAATTGGTGAATAAGAATACAACAATCCTCCAAGGGGGTCAAATCTGTCGAAACTCCAAATTTCTAGAACCGTGAATCGATCAATTTCGTCCAAACATTTAAAAAGTAATTTTAACACTAAAAATAATAAGAAAAAAATGCATTCATGTCAAATCAATCCGGTCCAATTTTAATCACTACAAGCCATGTTAATTCTCTTAAAAAATAACGAAACTTGGCAGCAGATCCTCCCCTTCACCAGAACTTCTGAAACACAATCAACGAGCATCAGTTACAAGCCATGTTAATTCTCGCAAAAAATAATGAAAACTAGGCAGCAAATCCTCCCCTTCACTTTATATGCATGTCTACGATAGGAAGCAATACATATATGGGTAAACTATACCTTTTGTACCTAAACTATTACTTTTGTTCTGTTTTAATGCCCAAACTTTATTTTTTAAAATCAAACCTAACATTTAACTTAGGTTTTAATTTGGTATCCTACTGTTAAAAGATTAACAAAACTGCTAACATGATATTTTTTTATTTTTTTCAATAATTGTGTGACATTATCTTATTGTGACATGTCAACATCACTGTTAAGTTTTTAAGGACGGTGTACCAAAATGAAATATAAACAAAACATTAGGTATGATTTTGAAAAAACAAAAAAATTTAGATACCAAAATGAAACAAAAATAATAGTTTAAATACTAAACATGTAGTTTACCTTATATATGTTCAATAATAGAGAGGGCAAATTTTGAGAACAATATATCTCACCAAGTACTACAGAAAGTAAGATTATCATCTCCAATTTTAGAGCTTCAAAAAAGGGGTTAAAAGTTTAATCTATTCTATAGATTCTTAAAGAAAAGAATGTGTGTAAAACTGAACAAATATGAATTTTCACTAAAGTAAATGATGTTTCTGTGACATGTAGTATCAACAGAATATATTAGCATTGGTTCGAAGAAGATAGATATTATTCTAGAATGGATATAATCTGATAATAATTTTTAGATTCAAAATCTCTTAGACTTGTAAAATATTATCAGATCTTCGTTAAAGTCATTTCCATAATTACTGTTAGGCCGTTCATTTTTCAGTTTAACGAACTTAACCGGTTGAATTAAATTTTAATTTGATTAATTGGTCATTTTAAAAGTCCTGAAATTCACATTAATAAAGAGAAAATTAGGACGAATCAAGGGAGTCCTCACGATAAACACCGCAAGGAACTCCGCATAGAATCCAACCGACCACTTTTAGAGGAAGAAAATAACATTGTGATATTCCTTGTAATTATCATCATTCATCATCCTAGCATTCTGTTCTCTGTCGTGCAAAACGAAAAGCAACATTCTGGAGTTTGAAGGAAAGTAGCAGTGGGATATTCCTTGTAATTACGAAAATACTTATAAATACTAAAAAAAGATTCTATCTCTTCAAAAAGCACTGATTTTCATCTGTTATAATTTGAAGAAATTTCAATATTCCTTTACCCTCATCCAAATCTCACCAATCTTCATCGCCGCGAATTTCTAATTTTATAATGTGTTTCATATTAATTGTTACATGCTTTGATTTGTGAATAATTTAGGATTTTTGATTTATCTTATTTATTTGTAAAGAAAGGAAAAAGAGATGGATAAGTACGAGACGGTGAAAGACATAGGATCCGGGAACTTTGCCGTTGCGAGGTTGATGCGTAATAAATAAACCAAAGAACTCGTCGCTATGAAGTATATCGACCGTGGACAAAAGGTTCTATTCTCTCTCTTTCTCTCTCACACGCACACACACTCTCTCTCTCCTTTTTTTTCTTACATTTGTCTTTCTCTCTATGAATTATTGTATGCATGCATGATGAAAATAAAGGATTGTTTCTATTTTTTAACGAAATCATTGTCTTTAGTTTTTTAGAAATTGAAATCTGCAGCTGAGTAAAACATTGATTGTTGTTTGTTACATGATTGAAAGCAAATTGGAAATTTGTTGCATTTTAACTTTGAACTGATTGATGAGAATATGGCTAGAGAGATTATAAATCACAGATCGCTGCGTCATCCTAATATAATTCGGTTCAAAGAGGTATTAATTTTTCATTCTCTTATTATTATCTTTTTTCATCTTTATATGATTATAATTGAATTAACTATTTCTTTTTCAATTTTTCAGGTGATTTTGAATCCCACACTTCTTGCAATTGTAATGGAGTATGCAGCTAGTAACGCTGAATGATTCAGTGAGGATGAGGTTGGTTAGTTTTAGTTTTTGAAGCTTTTTACCAAAAACAGGAAACTAGAAATGTTTATTTTACTTTGAATTCACCGTGTAGTCAGCAGGACTATGTTCCCTCTATCCTCTCAATTTATACAGAAACTTGAATGAGATCAAATGCCTCAATATTGAACACTCATGTATTATATTTTTAGGTCAGAGATTGATTGCTAGTTGTTTTTTTAACTTTATACTAATAAGCTTTTTCTCATATTGTGTCTGCAGGCTAGATATTTTTTTCCAGCAATTGATCTCAGGAGTTAGCTACTGTCACTCCATGGTAACAAAGTTTTGACATTTCTCTCTATTGCATAATGTTAAAACTGCCTGCTTTTATATGTTTGTAATATTTTACATCATTTTTATTTCCAACAAATATGTCATCGAGATTTGAAGTTAGAGAATACCCTGTTAGATGGCAGTCCTGCTCCTCGTCTCAAAATCTGTGATTTTGGTTATTCAAAGCTGTAACCGAATGGGTCATTATTTATTACAGTAAGCATAATTAAATCCATGTTGCAATTGTTAAAGTTTAAGATTCTTCCTTGTCCCCATTTTCCAGTCATCGCTGCTGCATTCAAGACCCAAGTCAACGGTTGAAACTCCAGCATATATTGCACCAGAAGTTCTTTCTCGAAGAGAATATGATGACAAGGTAATTTGGTGTTTATCCACTTTATCCAAATGTTTTTATAGCTGGTTCTTTATTACACTTTGTTATTTTAGTTATGATTATGTACTTATGATAAATGATCTTGTGTGCTAGAGTAAGTGATGCCTTTACATGCTGGTCTAAATATGAGCTTGATAAAAGATCAATTACTTGCTAGAAATCCACAAATATGGCATTATTAGAGCTAGTGCAGCTTTATGGAGTGGATTATTTTGTCACACCAAAGATAAACTTCAGCCCAAGTTTTAGCGAGTCTTTCCTAAATTTAGAATTTAATTTCTTTTCAGATGGAAGATGTGTGGTCGTGTGGAGTGACTCTTTACATTATGTTGGTTGGTCTTAAGAATTTTAGAAAAACCATTTTATGATTTCTTAAAGTTTATTTTTGTTAGGTATAGCTCATAAATATACCGAGAAAGTCTCGTAGTGGAGGTTACGATTATGTGGGTTGGGGGTGCGGGGTTGCAGCCCCGCGGTATGGTACATGATTATTTTTGTAAATATGTACCAGGGTTTATTTATTATAAAAGGAGATGTAACCTAAACCTATGAGACATTGAATTGAATAAAAAAACTAGCGTCGCCTAAGGCACCAATGACGTAAGCACATTGCTGAACCTCGTTAAAATTCTTGTGTTCTTTCTGTTTTCTTTACCCGATTATTCAACAATTGGTATCAGATGTCAAGATCCAAATTCGAAGTTGCGAAATTCGATGGTCAGGGTTACTTCGGATTATGGAAAACAAGGGTGAAGGATCTATTGGCGCAGCAAGGATCCTGAAGGCTTTGCGACCTACAAAGCCAGTGTCGATGGAGGAGGAAGATTGGGAAGAATTTCATCAGTGAGTGACATGAACCATACGGTTATGTTTGGCGGATGAGGTCATGTATCTCGTCATGCATCTGACGTCTCCATATGAAATTTGGAAAAAGTTAAAAAATCAGTTTATATCAAAATCCTTAACGACTAAATTGTATCTAAAGCAGCGGCTGTATGGGCTGAAGATGCAGGATGATAATGATTTGGCGCAACACGTGAATGTCTTCAATCAAATCGTTTCTGATTTGGCTCGGCTTGATGTGAAAATTGAGGATGAAGACAAAGTGATAATTTTGTTGTGTTCGTTGCCTCCCTTTTACGAACACATGGTGACTACTCTTACATATGGGAAATAGAATATCCAAGTTGAGGAGATTACTGCAGGCTTGTTGGCTCACAACTATCGGAAGCAGAATGCAGGGGAAAGCTCTCAAGCTGATAGCCTATATGTCAAGGGTAATCGAGACCGTGGACGGAAGGCAGAGAAGGCAGGGTCTGGGAAGTGGAATTTCATATCCAAATCTAGGGAAAATAATACAATTTACTATTACAAGTGCAAGGATGCAGGACATATGAAGCAAGATTATCCGAAGTTGAAAAAGAAGACTGATGAGAAGCGTGATGACTCGTCCAAGTCTGTGAATGTGGTCGAGGATGACAATTCTGATTGCAGTGAGGGTGATATGTTCTCTATTTCAACGACTCAATTGACGGATGTTTGGATTATTGATTTTGGATATTTTTATCACATCACGCCAAATAGGGAATGGTTTTCGACATACAGGTCGATTAATTCTAGTTCTGTTTATTTGGGTGATGATCGATGTTGCAATATTGTTGGTATTGGTGATGTCATAATTAATATGTATGATGGCTCTGTTCGGACATTGAGTGGTGTTCGGCATATCCCAGATTTGAAGAAGAATTTGATTTCTTTTGGCACTTTGCACAATAATGGTTTTATCTCTAAGGATGATGAGGATAGGGAAACCATTCGAATTGTTAAAGGAGCTTTGACTATGATGAAAGGAAAAATGACTGCAGGGAATATTTGCAGATTGTTAGGGTGTACCATTATAGGTGGATTTCATTCTGTTGAGTCATGTGATGATACTACCAAACTGTGGCATATGCGTCTTGCTCATCTTAGTGAACGTGGTATGGCTGAATTACATAAAATAAATATGTTGCATGGTGTTAAAAGTTGTAAGCTCAATTTTTGCAAGTATTGTGTTCTTGGTAAACAGACTAAAGTTCGTTTCAAGACTGCGAAGCACACAACTGAAGGGATTCTTGATTATGTGCATTCTGATGTATGGGGGCCTTCCACGACATCATCTCTGGGTGGATCTAGGTATTATGTTACTTTTATTGACGATTTTTCACGGAAAGTTTGGGTGTATTTTTTGAAACAGAAGTCTGACGTTTTTTAGAAGTTCAAGCTGTGGAAAGCTGAGGTAGAAAACCAAACGGGACAAAAAATCAAGTGTTTGCGGTCTAACAATGGTACAGAGTACACAGATTCATAGTTTCTACACTTCTGTAAGGAGCATGGGATTAATAGGCATCTTACAGTCGCGCAAGACACCACAACATAATGGTGTTGTGGAACGGATGAACAGGTCGTTGAATGAAAGAGCTAGATGTTTGTGGTTGAATGTGGGGCTTCCCCTGAGGCTGTTAACATGGCGTGTTATCTTATCAATAGATCGCCAAGGGCATCACTGGCTGGGAAAGTTACATAAGAGGTATGGACTGGTCATGATGTTACTTTTGATCACTTACAGATTTTTGGTTATCATGCTTATGTGCATGTACCTGCTGATGAGAGATCCAAACTTGATGCAAAATCGAAGGAGTGCATTTTTCTGGGTTACAAGAAAGGTGTCAAAGGATTCAAGTTCTCGGATCCAGTTGCGAAGAAAATTGTGATTAGTAGAGATGTTGCTTTTGATGAACAACCCATGTTGCAGGAGAAGAAATACACGACAGTGGTGGATTTTGAGCAGTCTCCAGTTGAGAAAACAGAAACTTCTCAACCGACTTATGGTGGTTCCGCTACGGATGATTTGCAGGATTATAGTCTCGCCAGAAACAGGGTGAGACGGACGAATATAACAAAGGTTTTGTATTCTAATGCTGTTAGCTGCTTGATGTATGCAATGGTATGTACTCGTCCTGATTTAGCTCATGTTGTTAGTCAAGTTTGTAAGTACATGTGTAAACCTGGTAAGCAACATTGGGAAGTAGTCAAGTGGATCTTTAGGTACTTAAAGGGTACTGTGGGACATGGAATTATTTTTGGTAGTCAGCGGGATAATCCTTTGGTTGTAGGATATGTGGATTCAGACTATGCGGGTGACTTGGATAATAGAAGATCTACGACATGGTATGTCTTTACTCTTGGTGGAGGGCCTATTTGTTGGAAGTCTATTGTTCAATATGTTGTGGCATTATCTACAACTGAAGATGAATACATGGCAACGGTTGAAGCTGTAAAAGAAGATTTATGGCTTACTGGTTTAGTGAAGGAGTTGGGTGTTCAGCAAGGTGGAGTTTAGTTGCTTTGTGACAATCAAAGTACTATTCACTTGGCTAAGAATCAGGTATATCGTGCTAGAACTAAGCATATTGATGTAAGGTTTCACAAGATCAGAGAGTTAGTTGCATCTGTAGAGATTTTGTTTCAGAAGGTACATACTGAGGAGAATGACGCTGATATGTTCACCAAGCCAGTTACGACAGACAAGTTCATGCATTGCTTGGACTTGTTGAGTGTTTCGAGTTGTTAAAGAAGTAAGGTAACCCAACCCACATTGAATGTTTCCTAAGGGGCAGGATATTCGCCAAGGTGGAGATTTGTTAGGTATGACTCATAAATATACCGAGAAAGTCTCGTAGTGGAGGTTACGATTATGTAGGTTGGGGGTGCGGGGGTTGCGGCCCTGCGGTATGGTACAGGGTTATTTTTGTAAATATGTACCATGGTTTATTTATTATAAAAGGAGATGCAACCTAAACATGTGAGACATTGAATTGAATAAAAAAACTAGCGCCGCCTAAGGCACCGAAGACGTAAGCACATTGTTGAACCTCGTTAAAATTCTTGTGTTCTTTCTGTTTTCTTTACCCGATTATTCAACACTTTTCTTAATCCGCTACAGAGGATAATGTCAGTTCAATACAAAATCCCAGACTATGTTCACATATGTCAAGATTGCAAACACCTCATTTCTCGCATATTTGTTACTAGCCCCTCCAGGGTATATCCTCCTATTAATGACATTGTTCAAGGATCTCCATGAAATAATTTGAAAGTTAAACAACATTTGGTTAGTGTAGTAAAAAATCTTTTTCCCCGTTATTTTGTTTATTGGTTGGTGTTTATTAACATTGTATGAGCCTTGTTGTGTGCGTTGCCGTGCGTGCATATGTATATTTTCCCATTATTTTGCTGGTGCTAAAGCAGAGTCTTGCAAACTGTCTCCTTCTTTCAAGGTACAATTGGTCATAATCCGCAAATAAATGTTTGCTGGTAAATGATAAATTATAAGGTGGAGGCTTATACTTTTGTGCGAATGAAATGGAGGGAGACGTGAAACATGAGAGCCATCATCTTTAAATTGCCTTTCTAAGGGTTGTTGTTTATAATTACTTTTCATCCATTTATCACCGTTGACAAAGAACTGGTTTCTATTTCCTCCTTCTGCTTCGGCACTCACTGTTTCAATTCCTATTTTAACAGCGGATTGCCATAAAAAATATCAGGAGTCATCCATGGTTTTTGAAGAACTTGCCCAGGGAACCGACAGAGACAGCTCAAACTGCCTATTACAGGAAAGAAATCCCTACTTTCTCCCTCCAAAGTATCGATGAAATCATGAAAATAGTAAAATAGGCCAAAGTTGCTCCTCGAGTATTGCGGTCTATCGGAGGGTTTGGTTGGGGTGGAGAAGAAGACGGGGGTACAAAAGAAGAAGATGTAGAGAATGAAGAAGAAGAAGATGAGTATAAGAAGACAGTAAAAGAGGTACATGCCAGTGGAGAAGTTCATATCTCATAAAGGAAAAAAAGTAATATATGATTTCCAACTGACTGAGTTTTGATGGCACTGAGAGCTTATATATAAATATGATGTCAGTTTTTTATTACCTATAGGACCTGGTTTTGAATAAACAATCTGTAAATAGTGTGCTTTGAACAAGAAGTTTTTGAAGTCTTTAATACGATTGTTAGGGTGACTTGGTACCGGAAGATCGGAAACTACTAGGATTTGAAGTGTACCGACTTGGTAAATTCAGTGGGTCTACACTAAAATGGAAGACCCGCGAGTCTTGTAAGTTTATTTCTTTCCATCCTAAATTGGAGTTGGTATGATATGTCTAGAGTTGCGAGTTCCCCATAAAATTTACCAATCTAAATTAACATTTTCTCTATTGTTATTTCTCTTCTTGTTCTTTATAATATATTTAAGTTTTTGACTATGTTTTAGTCACCTACCAACTCAATTATAAAAATATTGAAAGCTCTTCCTCTTAAATGATAATATATATTATCACAATGATATTTTTATCTTTTAATATGTTTTTTCAAATATAACAGTTAAAAAATATTTTCAAATGAATTGAATACAAAAACACTTATTACTAGGTATTATATCATTCCTCTTACTCTAGACTAAAATATTTTAATATTTTTAAAATAATGTGTTTTGTTAGCGTGATCCTTCTTTACTTTTCAATTTTTTTGTTCATAATTTTAAAATAAAATAATATTACTTAAGGGATGATTGCATTGAGAATTTATTTGAAATATTTAACTAAAAAGGTTCCAATTACATTTGTTTTTGGTCACAGGGTTCAACTTTTTCATAACGATGAGTTTGGATAGCATTCTGAGTAATCAACTAACTATTTAATTCTTTACTGAATAGTAATTATTTGAATATTAACCTTGGTTTTCATTGAGGTTTGGACTAGTGATGGATTACGTTCAACTTCATTCATATTGTTGTAGGGCATGTCTTTTTTATTTTTAAAATTTTTTTATTATAATTTTAAATAAAACAGTAAAATTTTAGAATGAATGTCTCACATATAGGGTAAAATTCATAAGTGGTCATTAAATATATCAAAATGATCTTTTTAGACATTAAGCTTTTAAAAATTACATAATAGACATTAAACTTTGAATTTTGTTACAATATCTACAAATAATGTTAAAAATTATTATGTCACTTATTTAAATAAAATTAATGACATTCCAAAGATTTTAGTTATATTAAAGTTCCAATATTGGTATACCAAATAATATTACGTAAGAATTAAGTCGTACGCCCAACACTAATATAATGCCTTCGCCCATAACAATAGTCTCCTGCAGTTGGTATTAGGACAAAGACCATTGCTAGATATAGTGCACCTACGCCAACATTCAACGTAGTTTGGTATCGTCCCAAGTTTGATTATAAAGAATCTCATGGTCTCTAAGAGATATATGAAGAAAAGCATCCAACAAAATCTATCATTTTCAAAGATAATTCGTCACTTTTTGTTGACTTAATGACATCCCCACTTAGAGCTTTAAACCAAGTCATTGAACAAATAAAATAATGGATTTCAGCGACTTGCTAAATAGGAATCAAGTAAAGTGATCCATCTTCATAAAAAAATTGCAGGTGAAAAGCTTTACGCTTATCTACTCATAAATATTTTTCAAATAATTTAGGGTAATTACATAGTAATATTTGTCAGAACTTAAATTAGGGGTTCAATGGTAAGCTTGTAAAAGTTGTGTGTCGATTTGTATGTTTTTAAAAGTGTGGAGACTTGTTGCGTGATTAACCCTAAAATTAGGGTATTCGAACACTCTTTTTCTTTTCCCACTTCTTTTTTTCCTACTCGTTTTGTTGTTTGAGCCGAATTTTTAAACCCACTTTCATCACTTCTCATTTTTTGGTTTTACTCGTATTCGTTGATGTCTAGTCAGCTGTGGGGTGCAACGTCTGTACCATTGTGTTTGTCTTGTCATCACTGGGACACATCTTGTAAATACGATGTTTAAATCAATGGACTCTAGAATGGTCAATATTTTCTTTTATTACAAACATAAATGAATAAATTAATATTCGAAATATATTAAACATGCTAATAATTCTATGTTTAGCTAAACTTGAAAATATACAACTTCAACCATTATCAAGGAAACTAATATCACATTAGTACGAAACTTTAAAGGTTTTGCTATTATTTAAATAATAAAATCAGTAAAAAAATTACCTAAAACATTATTATTAACCTAAAACATCAATGTTTTAACATTTCCGGTAAAGTGACTAACAATAACAAAACCGATAGAAAAAATAACAAAATTGATAGCGCTTTACCGGTTTTATTAACAAAACCGGTAAAACGCCTAATAATAACAAAATCGATAAAACGCTCAATAATAATAAACCGATAAAAAATAATATCTGATAATTTTTACCAATTTTATTATTAAATAACAACAAAAATTATTGTCTTTTAATCATATATTAAAACTGCCGAATTCAATATCTCATTTTCCACTTTTAGCACTCATACTGATATAGTACACAAAACTGCAACTGTTATTGTGCGTCAAAATCACAAACAAAAAGTGTAAGGGCAGTTTTGCGGTGCGGCGTCTTAGTATACGGTTAAAATAAAGTGTTATTAATTTTGTTATTATTTTAAATAACAAAATCGGTAAAAATGACCGAAAATATTATTATTTTGACCGGTTCTAATTATCTATATAGGTAAACGCGGTAAAAAAATCGGTCAAAAATTATGTTTTCGGTAAAGCGCTACCTAAAATATTTTTTCTATCATGTTTACCTATATAGGTAATTATAACCGGTCAAAATAATAATGTTTTCGGTATTTTTATCAGTTTTATTATTTATAAAAATAACAAAACTGGTAACGCGATTTAACCGTATACTAAGGCGCCGTACGTGAGCGTTTCTCAAAGTGTAAACCTAAACTGACTAATTCAAAATTTATTTTATATTTAAATTTTTTTAAAAAAAAGATAT
Organism: Hibiscus syriacus; assembly: GCF_006381635.1. NCBI lineage: Eukaryota > Viridiplantae > Streptophyta > Magnoliopsida > Malvales > Malvaceae > Hibiscus > Hibiscus syriacus. Next base: position 36,010 of record NW_024062518.1, read on the forward strand.
TAAAAATTTAAAAATTTAAATTAATGATTAATAAAAAAATTAAAATTAAATTATAAGCTCGTCAACCGTACAAAATATGTTGATGAAATCAAACGGTCCACATCATCCAAGAAGTTTAATCATCATACTATGACACAAATTTAGATTATTTAAATGACTAATATATCCCTAGGAAAATGCAAAAGGAATATATTGGTGGAGAAACTATAACTACATGACAAAGGGTAATTCTGTTTAAACGGTTTTGGAGAAATAAACTTGTTCTTTTCCCCTTTCCCTCCAATTCCCACTTGCTATAACCCAGTCTTCTTCGCCCTCCATTTCTCTAGTTCGGTCTTCTTTCCCTTTCCCTTTCCCTTTCCCTTTCCCTTTCTTTTCTTTTCTTTTCTTTTCTTTTCCTTTTTCTTTTTTCCCCTCTCGACAAACAAAACAAAAGAAAATTCTCACTCTCTCTCTCATTGACTTGAACAGAAAATCATAAGTGTTACAGTTAAGGTTCCACTGTTCCAGTAAGCGTAAAAATTTTCTCAATTTCAATGAAATTTACTCATTCATCGCTGTTTTCTGTTATTTCTAAAAGTGTTTTTCAACTTCAGTATATTCATTTTGCAGATGCAAGGCGATAATTTTTCAACCGTCTATGGAGACTTCGGAGGCAAGCAACTAAAAGATGACCAGAGCGACGGAGTCTACTCTTCCACCACGACCTCATCCTCCACTTCCGCCGCTTCTATGTTCGCTCTTTACAATCCTCGCATCTTCATGCAACACATCAAGATACGACCAACCGCCACAACCTCTGCCTCACTTGTCTCTGTGAAGCTGCAAAGGAAGCCGAAGCCCTCCGCCAAGAGAATTCCTCGCTTCGATCTGTCAACCGAGACCTCAATCCATTAAAAAAGATATATCTCGTCATACCGTTGTGACGAGTTTAACGTACACTGTAGTATTTACCGTAGATCTCAAAATAAAATTCAAGTTGTTCTATTGGGGCTAAATAATCGGCCCGCTTGGATTATTTCCCTAATTCTACGGATTTCCTCAGCTTAATTGTCCATATTTTTGTTCTGATCTGAAGTCTTCCATCGCCATTGCAAGCAAAGCTGACATCTGCTAGGCATGATCAGTTGACAGACACTTTCAGTATATTTAAAGGAAAGTAAATTTCTCAAGTAAATAGCCTTGCAAAGGAAAGTTGTTGAGAGTTTATTAAGAGCTTTGAATTTCCTTGCACCTGCTATTTCAGTCTTCCAACAGCAAGTCACCTTTAGATAACTTGGTGTTTTTTGGATGTCCATTCATTTTATTGGTTTAATAAAAAATTATATTTTATTCTTTTTAGTTAAGCCGGAGCTCTTATGTATCATGTCCGAGTGGAGACAAGAGTCAAAATATTTGGTGGTGTTATTGCTAAAAAAAACATTTGTGTTGGCTTATTCAATATTTTACCACCCCGAAGAGGCCTCCTGGCCTGTTTTATTGTAATATAGCCAAGAAGCCTACTATTGAGTACGGTTGTAGAATTTGTTTTAATTTGTAAATATATTGAATTAGTAAGGGATTTCATAATCTATGATCTTAGGGATCAACGTGGCAATCCGCAAAGAATTGAGCGACACTAATTCATCTCGAATGGGGCAGAGTTCCCTTTCTACACTCGAATTGTTTCTCAAGGTTTTGTAGGAGACCCTCTGAGATTTTGACAATAAGATGTCATTATGTCAAGTGTAGCAAGCTGCTGCTATAAATTCAAAATAACTGGTAAAAGATTTAAAATTCACGTGAACCTAAGGCATTAACAAGCTACTTCTATTCTCTACAAGTTTAACCCATGTGTGGTAGCCATGAGCACAGATTGGCCCAATTCTGAAACCCCCCCAACACAACACACATTCATAATAACTGGTAAAAGATTTAAAATTCACGTGAACCTAAGGCATTCACAAGCTACTTCTATTCTCTACAAGTTTTAACCCTCAACATGTGTGGTAGCCATGAGCACAGATTGGCCCAATTCTGAAACCCCCCCCCCCCCCAACACAACACAGAACCGCGGCACAACACCAAAAAAAAACTAAAAATCTCTCACATATGAAATAATCATTAAGAAAACAATAAAAAAAAGGAAAGGATCGGATTTGCTCCAATATTGCAAATAAAAGAACAAAAAATGAGGCTATAATCCAAGAAAGCTATCTCCAACAATTAAAATCACAGGCAAACAACTATTTTGTGATTGCCGAGTCACTCACTGCTTACCCAACTCACCAAAACTCCAAGTTTGGGTAAAACTGGGATTTTTTTCCTTTTCAGATCCATAAACTCGTTTTTTCAGACTCCGTTCGAGTTCAAATCAAAGAATCGTTTCCGAGTTGTGACAACGTAGAATAGAGTTATTCCCCCTCCCCCCCAAGAATTAAGATTTTTTTCAAGTGTAGGGTTCGAGTATGTCGGTTGTGCGAAGATGGAGCGAGGGAATGTCCTCGGATAATGTTAAGGGTTTGATTTTGGCTATTTCTTAAAGTTTATTTATTAGGGCAAGTTTCATCGTTAAGAAAAAAGGCTTGAAAAAAGCAGGTGCTTCTGGCGTCAGGGCAGGTACTGCAATTTATCAAAAGTTTACTTCTTTTTTAATGATTTGATTTCGGATTTCGTGTTTTCTTCTTTAATTTGGAAATTTTCAATTAGGTTTTTAAATAACTTGAAGTGTTGTGGGATTCTGTGAATAATTGTTTACGCAATTTAGAAAACGAATTTGAGTGAAGTGTAAGTGATGAATATTTATTTGACCTTTGAATTTAATTCATCAATGCGGGAATTAATCGATTTGAACTCTTGTCAGTCTAGCATGTAAGCTTGTATTTAGTAAACTAGTCTTCATGTTTTTCTTTTTCTTCATAAAATTAATCATTGTGTCTATCAAATTGCACCGACCTTTTCATATGCATCCTTTTGATCGTGGGTTTCAGTGTCATCTTTGATTGTATGTATCTTCTAACTTATTGGTTATGAATTGTTTACGAAATTCCTCAATATGTCCAAGTTTCTGTATGCTGAAGTTTTGCATAATGTGGGAAAGAAAGATACAATATCTTTATTGAATGAAATAGACGAAAATGATATGTTTTTTATTTTTAAAATTCAAGATGATCTTTGGTATTGCATGTGTGTTTTGTTGCTATTGGACAGAGTTTTTTCTATTCACTATAATTCTGTGTTTATTGCATAAAATTTTGTGCTGCATTTGCAATTAGATGTGTATTTTATAATTTTTTTTATCTCAATTATTTAAAGAACGTTTGAATGTATTTGTTATCAATATCATTTAGTGATTCTTCACCTTTTCGTTATCAATATAATTTTTGAGGAGTTTTTATTGTTCTTATGCATGATGAATCACGATGACATTAGTTTTTCTGGTTCTTACACAGGAGTTGGAGGGTATTCGTACTTGCTTGAGCCACTTTGGTGGGCTGGCATGATAACAAGTGAGTTTTATGGGTTTCTCATTGATAATTAACTCTATCTTATGGATTTTTTTTCTTCCTATTTGGATCCTATATCGTCTTTTTCCTTTTCTCATTTTTAACTTATTTTCCAAATATTATCCCTGAAAGCAGATGTTATAAAAGATATGTTACACCAATTAACAATGTGGTATTCTTGTCAATAATATATCTTGCATCCATGATAAGATTTTCTTAGTTACATTGCATCCTTACACCTCAATGTTCAGGAAGTTATCAGACTTCAGCCTTTTAAAATACTAATGAGATAGTCAAGTTTTTTTTGCTTTTGATTCATGATTCTAGAGGAAAACGTAGTTAATTCTAATTGTTAATCAACTTTGCAACAGTGGTCGTCGGGGAAATTGCTAATTTTGCTGCTTATGCATTTGCACCGGCAATACTGGTCACTCCTCTCAGTGCTCTCAGCATCATTATCAGGCATGCAAATTTGTCTCTCAAATTTAGGTTTGGCATTTAAGTGTTTATTGTTAATCATCACTTCTAATGCAGTGTGGTACTTGCACATATCATTTTGCGGGAGAGGTTACATACTTTTGGGATTATCGGTTGTGCTTTGTGTGTTGTGGGCTCAACAACAATTGTATTGCACGCCCCCCCTGAACGTCATATTGAATCTGTAGCAGAAGTTTGGACTCTTGCTACGGAGCCAGGTTGCTTTTTCTTATAGATATTGTTGTAGCTCTTATGGTTTTTCTTCTTGAAGTTGTTGAACTACAGAAAAGGAAATGAATGTATCATATTTGATAATTTTTTGCAGGATTTTTGTTTTACACGGCTCTGGTCATAACAATTGTCTTTATACTTATATTCCGCTTTGTTCCACAATATGGACAGACACACATTATGGTTTACATTGGAGTATGCTCTCTCGTGGGTTCTATTTCGGTATGCATCAAGACTAGGCTATTGGTTGCTTAATTCTGTGTCCGTTCAATTGCATTGCCTCCCCTCAGATTGTTGTTTTAAGAGTGTTCTTTGACAGGTCATGAGCGTTAAAGCACTCGGTATTGCATTGAAGTTAACATTTTCAGGAATGAATCAGCTTGTGTATCCACAGACATGGGCCTTTACTTTAGTTGTGGCTACTTGTGTGATTACCCAAATAAATTATTTAAACAAGGTAATGGTTACACAGGGTCTTTTCTTTCTTTGGTGCTCTCTATTTCCTAAAATGCCTAGATTTGTGCTTTTCTTTTGATTACTTTTCATGCCCATCAAAGAAAAGGAGCCGAAAGAAATGTTGGAATGAATGAAAAACTATCCAAAAAGAAAATTTTTCATTTTTCTTCAAAATCTATTTCATTTTCCCCCGAAATGTTTCTTGTGGGTATTTTTGTTTATGGTGTTCATAATCATTAATTTAAACTTTAAATCAGTTGAAATTTATCTATTTATTATTTTCTTACTCCGAATCAATGTTTCCTTTTTTTATTGTTTTTCTTTTTTTGCCTTCATAATTTCAGGCACTTGATACTTTCAACACAACCATTGTTTCTCCCATGTACTATGTTATGTTTACGTCACTGACCATTTTGGCTAGTGTGATCATGTTTAAGGTAATTTCCAGTCATTAATGGTATCAGAATGGCTCAGAAGTTTTAGTAATTGCAATGTTTAAAAGATCCTACTTGATACTTTCTGCCATATTGCACACAAATGTTATTGCAATTAATTTGTCTTCAACATGCAATGATTTGCTTAATCCTATATGTACTGTGCTTGCCTTTTTAAGGGAAAAAGAACTGTGTGTAGAAGTGTGGAATGTTTGGTCAGTCAAGATGTATCCGACAATTATAAGTTGCAATTTTCTTGTTTGGTTTCATATAGTGGCCCTGTTTGTGACTGCTATGATATGAAATAAAACTTCTTTTTGGTTCTGCGCTGGTTTTGATTGCTGGTGATCCCTTATCTGCGTTGTTCGCAAAGGGGCAGTTAAAGATTTGAGTTGCTTAGTTGATAACTGCTTTCAAGTTTTCTTTTGTTTAACTTGGATTGACCTTGGCCTTACCTTATTGAAGTTTGATATTCTGATATCAGGATTGGGATAGGCAGACACCAACTCAGATTATAACAGAGATGTGTGGATTTGTGACAATCCTCTCAGGAACTTTTCTTCTTCACAAAACCAAGGATATGGTTGATGGTATAACTGTCATGTACCTTGAACTGTGAATTCATACTCTTCACCATTCATTCTATAACATCTCCTTTTAGGCTCATAAAGAATGTTGTAGTCTAGAAACATTTATTGCTTTACACTTAATTTTAATAGAGATTATGTTAAACCAGGTCCGAGTTTGTCAACGTCTATGTCTATGCGATCATTAAAGCATGAAGAAGAGGAGGTGTTAATTGAAGGCATCCCTCTTAAGCGGCAGGACTCATTGAGAATACCTTAACTTAAGTTTTAGGACATCACAGGCTATTCCTACACGGCTCAAATAGCGAGTGGGGAGAAACACCTCGAGGCCTCGATGGTTGTATTTTATTACCAGCTTATACATTTTTTGGAGGGTACTTTGAGGTGGTGAGATGATTTTTCTTGGCCTTGTTTCTTTTATTATCATTAACCCTTTGGCTTCAAGATGAGACTATACATTTCAGCTATGCGTCAGCAGCTGGTTGGGCGAGTAGGACATCGCAGGGTCAGGGTGGTTAATACATGGTGTTATGGTTTGCTTTATTGTATCGAGTGGAATGGAACACTAAGAAAACAATCAAATACATGCATTACTTATTTCTTTCAGTTGAAATGCTCTTTTTTATTGAACTCCTCAAAGAAAGAACATGTAGAAAAGTAGTTGAACACACCCCGCGATGGGCTTTGATTCAGTTTTTCATAGTGTCAAATAAATTTTATTCTATTGAAAAGATAAACAATTATTGTTCCCTCCCCCTTCTTCATTGCTAATTTATATTTTTGCTTTTGTAAGTTCTCCTAACCTAATAACATCAGAGCATTGATAAAGTTGGTGCAAATCAGAATCCCTGGTTTTAGTTTGTGTCTGCCTCTTGCTCATGTAAATAATCCAAAACTGAAATAATATAGGTCAAACCCTAATGAATAACCTTAAATTTGGGCGATTCTACTACAATAGTAACAGACAACACAAATCATAAAATTAAAAGATAGAATACTGTTTTTTACATTTTAATTTGATATAAGGACATCAACGAAAATGAATATGTAAAAATAAAAAAGGTATATGTTGTCAACTGACAAGGGTCAATTTGTAAATTCAGCATTATTGGTTATGAGGTGTAGATTAAGGGATTGTTTTTGCAGCAGCATCCTAATAAAAGGGATGATCCAGGCCGTCGTCTTGCATGGGAACAGCAGCATCCATGGACTCAGGAGAGGGACTTGCATCAACCGATGGCACATTCATTGTCGATATTCCGGGTAATGGATCAAACACAGGGATCAAACCGGTGACACCGATGACCTCGGCTTCAGCCATTTTCAACTACCAAAAGGTTTTCACCAATGTTAGTAGTATTAAGTAGGGATATCAACTACATGATGCATACAAAAAAACTGTAAAAGTTGTCGTTTGCTCATCGTATTGAACAGGGGTAAGTGGTATCAGCATTGAAGCCGAACATTGCAAGACCGATGCCTATGCAGCAAGAGACTCAAGCTAAGCCATTTACCTCTGCTTTCAATGCTCTAACATCGGCTGTCAAAACTGTGTTTTCTACGGCTGATTTGTCCGACTTTTGGATTATGGCAGTGGCTAGCCCTGATATGACCGTATTATCTAGCCTTAGTTGATCAGCCTACATACATTAAATAAGAGATTAGGATTTGTAAAGCTCAAAGCTGAGGAAGGGAAAACAGAAGAACCTGTGAGTGGAGTTGAGTGAATTGATCCTTCCATTTTCTTCTGGAGCGCCTAGCGGACTCTCGATTTGATAGCTTCCTAAACCCACCACATGGATCAATGTTTGAATCATTAGATATGCAATTCAACGTAAAGAAAAAACGGTTACCTCCTTTCACGTTTTGCATCATCAGAATCCATATTCTCCATTGCTCCGTTTTCTCCTTCACAAGCAAATTCCACCGCTGCATAATCAACAGCGCCTACATATACAGAATATAACCCACAGCTGCACATTACGAAATTTCAACGATTTTAAACCTTTACAAGTATCTTTGGATTACCGGCTGCATGCGATTCAACCGCAGGGTCTTGGAGTGTTACCAAGGATGCCCGCTCCACTCCAACCGCAAAGGATGCCTGTGATCCTCCAACCGCAAAGGATGCCTGCTCAATTCCAACCGCAGAGTCTTGGGGTAATCCTGGTGATCCTCCAACCGCAAAGGATGCCTGCTCTACTCCAACCGCAGAGTGTTGGGGTAATCCCTGTGATCCTCCAACCCCGGAGTCTTGGGGTATTCCCAAGAATGCCTGCTTGATATGTATATGACACACCAAGTCACAGAGTGAAAGTGAATTAGAGATCCTTTTTCACTAAACATAAAAAGCAACATGAAAGATGTTCACTCTTTTGGCGCTGCTCATGAGTCAACTTGTTGAATCTCGCAATAATAAAAAAAGTAGTATGAAAAAGACGTACTCTTGACGTAGCATTGTCAACAGCAGCAAAAGCCAAGTTCTCAGGAAAAGCATCTAAATCCATGGGAACATTAACCACCTCCTTATTCTCCAGGTACCAAACTAACTGCTGTAAACTCAACTCCGACTCCCTTCGCTGCATGTTAGGACCCAGTTCGTCATCGCCGCCTGCTGGGAAGTAAGAGGAAAACCACAATTCGTTGCCGGAAAAGCTGTCCATTCTGTGGGTTGGTTGGCCTGATCTCGTTTATCGTTTCTATTTATACAAAGTTTTTGTTGATTCTGATTTTATTCTCTTTCCTTTTTTTTTTGGTCCAAATCTTCTGATTCAAATTTGACTAGATATTATATTCTCTCATTAATGCATTAGCTTTTTTCCGTCTTTAATTAATTAATGAACTATATTGGGCAAATATTGAAAGCTCATTGATTTCAACAAAAATTGTTTTCTCATACACCGCCTTTTTCACTTGACTAGGATTTTAGTTAGGAGGTGAAATCAGGTAATCGTTCAAGTTTTAGTTGAATTATATTAAGTCATGTCAAATTAGATATAGATCGTGTCAGGTCAATTTGATGGTTCGACTCAGATTAAGTCAAATTCAGGTCAAATTAGTTCGAGTCATTTTCAGATTGATTTGACATCAGATTCAGTTAGAATTCAGATCGATATCAGTTCAGATCAAAATGGTTCAGGTCCGAAGCAGTTAAATACCATGCTAATTCAGGTTTAGATGGATTTCAGTCGGATCTCGTTTAGTTTGGGTTAATTATTTTTTGTCTTTCTTAAACGACAAGTTGTAATTTGTAATTGTATATGATTTGGAGTAAATTACAAAAAAATATAAATAATTATGGGTCAATTTTAATAAAAATAAAATTTTAAGGACTAAATTGAATAAACATGAAATTACAAACAATAATTTAAATAAATTAAACAACATGAAAGGATGAGGGATCAAATCGAAATAATTATAAAATGTTAAGTTGAAATTAATATAAAGATGGACCAAATTGAATCCATTTAAAAAGATGGTGAATAAAGTTTAAAGGGTTTGGAGATTATGATCTAATTTATATAGTTTGAAATGAAGTTTATTATTTGATTTGTTGGGTTTGAAGTAAATTATAAAAGTATAAATAAGTATGGGTCAATTTCATATACAAATATAATTTAAGAACTAAATTGAACAAATAAGAAATTGCAAGTTAAGATTTAAATAAATTAAACAACATATAGGGATCAAATCAAAATAATTGTAACTTGTGAAGCTGAAACTAATATAAAAATGGACTAAATTGCATTCATTTCAAAAGTTGAGGAACAAAAATTTATAAGGTTTTAGATTTTATACTATAATTTTAAGGACTAAATTGATTAAACATGAAATTACAAACTTAATTTAAATAAATTAAACAATATTCAAGGATCAAATTAAAAGAACTATATATATTTGAAATAAATAAAAATCCATTTTATTAATATAAGATCATTTGTATTACTAGTTACATAACCCAATATTTATAAAACTCATTTGTAAATCTAATATACAATTAAGTATATATGTGTATATATATAAAAGTCAATATATGTACATATGTATTTATGCATGATGTATGTAATATAAGTTTAATATATATATATATATATATATATATATATATATATACATTTATCAATGATCAATGATATATGTATATATATATTATCGGTTCAATTTGGGTTCAAGTCATTCTCAGACCGGGTACAGTTCGGGTTTATATTCACAATTTTCAGGTCCAACTCACGTTCAGGTAAACACCTGTTTGAATTCGAGTTGGTTTCGAATCACCACCGCTCATGTCACAAACAATTTTAACTCGAGTCGATTTCAGTCAGTTTTACAGGTCGAGTCAACTTTTTACATCCCTACTTTTGGCAGTAGAATTTTTTTTCGTGCAATTGAATGGATTTTTATTTGTTTCTAAAATAAAATTAATTCGGTTGTGGGCCTTTTGGCTGTATTAAATTCTTATTCGTGTAAAAATAGTATCAATTTTCATAAATTTATCCTTTAGATCAATTTTGATGATATCAAGATAAAACTTTAAGGAAAGGTAAACTAAAAATGGTAATAAAAGTAAGATCAATGTTTAATTATCAAATTTATTTATATTATAAGTTAGCTTTGTGCGTAGTTTTTACTACTTTTTCCCTAAGTTTACTCTACTAGTAGTACTATTATTCTTTCTATTATTAAATTTTCATCTATTATTTTACTTTATTTATTATTTTCTAATGTAAATCTAATAACCATTTATTAATATTTGTGAGCATAATTTACAAGTGAATCTAATAACCAGTTATGTTATGAAGCTCTTTGTCTTGTCCGAGCGGTACGAGTGAGAAAGCCACTTTCTTACCGGATCAAACGATGGAAAAAATTAAAATATGATATATCGCGAGCAAAAGGCTAAAGCATAGTTGGAAGTTGGGTGTTTTCCAAAACCAATTGGGCTTTGCATATTATTTTATGGGTAAATTATATATACTATCTTTCCAATTTTTCTCATTCAACTTTTAATTTTTCTATTTTACTCACTGAACTTTATAAATTGAATCACTTTGCTCACTCTGTCATTAATTTAACAACGTTATGATGTGACACAAGCATAAAAACAATGTCGTTTTTCAAAACTCAAATATACACCAAAACGACATCGTTCTGAATCATATATTGAAAGTTAGGTGAGTAAAATAGGAGAGAGAGTAAAGTTCAATGAGGAATTGTGTAATTTACCCTTTTCATTTTCTTCTCCATTTTCTCTCCTCCGGCCACCATGTCATTTTCATTCTGGCCACTGTCGATCCCAAATTTCTTGGGTCAATTCATCTAGACCCGTTGAGTCTGAATCTGGTGGTTGTTTCGCCAGAAAATGTCCAAAAACTCGTGAATCTCGACTAAAACGTTTTGAACTCCTCACTTTCAATTAGACTTGTAAACAAACCCAATGTTCAGCGAACCATTCGACGAGAAGTTCGTTTATGTTTGTTTATTATTTAACGAACGAACATGAACAAAATTTTGTGTTCGTTTAATTAAATGAATGAACACGAACATAGAACTTGTTTGTTCATTTACGCTCGTGAACGTTCAGTAATTCGATCGTTTATATTTGTTCATTTATGTTCGTTTACTTTCGTTCGTTTATGTTCGTTCATTTAAGTTTAAGTCAATCTCTCTAGAACCATTTAAAATATTAAGGCCCGTTAAATTTTAATATGATACGTATTAATATTTTAAAATTCAATTAATTTTAAATTCAAATAAAAAAACCAAAACAATTAAATAAAATATATTCCTAAAATTGTTAGGAAAGAAGAAAAATCTATTTTCAAATTTCAAGCTTATCGCTCACACCTCATGCTATTTAATCTTTATTCACTATTGTCTATCGTTCTTCACTGAATCATCGGAGACGACTTAGTCAGAGCCTCAGAATAAATCTTTTTAAGATTTCGAGATCTTCTTGTAAAATAAATTCATTTATCATGATTTCTTTTGTTCATTTATATTTGTTTATTTGATTATTGTTGTTGTGGTTTATGTTTGTTTATGTTCATTTATTGTGCTAGTTTATCTTCATTTACGTTCGCTCGTTTTTGTTTGTTTATTATATTTGTTTATGTTCGTTTACATCCGTTCGTTTATGTTTGTTCATTTGTGTTCGTTTATCTTTTAAATGAATGAACAATCATGAACAAAAATGAACAAGCTACATTCCTTAACTAGCAAATACGAACAAGAAATTTTTTGTTCGTTTATGTTTGTGTTCGTTCATTTGTTCTGTTAAAATTAAATGAACGAACATAAACATACCTCCGTTCGTATTTGTTCGGTTCATTTACATGACTACTTTCAATCTCAATTTTATAGACTTCATATCAACTTCTGACAAAATGGAGGTCGAATTTAGACTTACGATGTCGATTCAAAGAGACCCATGAAATTTGAAACCGAACGACCACCATCTACGGCAGTTGACGGTAGTCGACAATAGTATCCAACCAATTTCTATTTTAATTTAAAATTTTAATTATTTTATATTAAAAAATAATAAAAAATGTGACATCATCTGATAGTTAGAGAAAAATGGGAGAGTAAATAAAATAATTCAATCACTAAATTTAGCGAGTAAATTAAAATTTAAATAAAAGAATACGAGGGAGAAAATAATTAAGTAAAGAACAATATTCTTTACCCTTATCTTAATTGTTATACCGCATGAAAACTTGACGTCTAGCCTCAGAGTTTTCGTGCATGCTTACGCGCGCGATTTCCAATATTATATGACTAGACTCTTGGCCGTAACTCTAGCGAGCCGCCATTTTCTCGGGGGCGTATCCAAGCCTAGGCTTAGGCTATGGCCCGCCCTATGCTAAAAAGGATAAGTTACTTTTTCATTTACTCATTAATTATTTAATTTCTATTTTGGTCACATAACTATTATTTGTTTTAAATCATAATTTATGTTTTATTTCTATTTTGGTCACTCATCTTTAAAAATGTAGCCGTGATATTGATGTGTCATCATAAAATAATATCATTTTATGATTAAAAATAATTAAAAAAATATTACATTAACATTATTATTAATTTTTTTAATGGTGAGTGTTCAAAATAGAACCAAAATGTAAGGTTAGCCATGATTTTAAAGAGATAATAATTGAGTGACGAAAACATAAATTAAGTAATAGATAGATGACCAAATAGTTAGTTTTCCCTAAATTAAAAAACATGTATAAATTACTTTAGATAAAAATTTAGTTATATTATATTGGCCCACTATAAAAAAAAATCTGAGTTCCCAAGTGCATTTTCTTACTTCCAAATAAAATAATTCCCTAGAAGCTATAGCCTATATGTATATATAATGATGGCAATGGTACGAGGATTTTGCTTGCAATAGTTCGTATGAGTCAGCCGTGTGACATTAGCTATTTCACCTATAACCTTTGTCCTAATTTATGTCTTACTAAAAGTACAAAGATTTTTCTTATATGTTGATTGCAAATACCAAGATGATCCCGTTGTCGTTAACTTAATTAACTGTTGTTGTATTATAATTTTATTATGTTTAAAATCATAATTATCTTTAATGTAATTTATCTTAAATTTTGAATAATAAATATGATTCAGATTATAATCAACAGAAACACCAATAAAATTTGGTTACAAAAAATAATTTACTCGTAAAATACTAACGTTTTTAATCAAATAATATTAATATTATTCGAATTTATATAATTCACTGATGAAACTCAAACCTAAAAACAAATGATGAATTCTTATTCCTTCACTTCTATGATTCCATTGGCTAAAGCAACTCGAGTTTTTAATTGGGTTAAAGCAATTCATGAATGTTAATGATCTAATCACGAGTATTAAAAATAGAAATCAATGATATTTTAGCTTACCATGAACTAGTAATTGAAAATACATATAATAATTAAACTGAACAAAAACAGAATACCTTAATTAAGCATATACTAATATCATAGAAGTAACCCCAAAAACATTTTCTAAATCAAAATTGATCAATACAGAGCACTACCACACCATAACCGAATAATTACATGGAGAATATATCCCCCAAGGACGTATAAAACAGAAGGGTTTCAGTTTCACAAACCCTAGAGATTAATTAATTATAAGCTCCAGTGCCTCACTATTTGGAAGTGCTATCACGTGGGTTAATTTTCACATGTTTTGCGTAATGGTTTTTTTAGCACCTTTACGGTTAGTTTGGTGAGTTTGGCGGGTTATACAATGTAAAGTGGTTAGGCTGTTGGATAGTGTAGTTAGCTGGGCGCTCACTGCTATAAAAGCTGATTCCATGAATATTAAATGATTAAATCATAAACCTTTCTTTCTTTTATACGTAAGAGTCAATACTCACCCTAATTGTGTACAAGTAATCGTCATCTTCTTCCTGTAAAGAGTGACCATAGCATTAATCCTGGATGTAGCAAAACCCCTCCACCCACAACCACTGATGATGAAGTAGCCGCCACCTTCACTCTTGCATCTAAACCTCCACGATCCTCCCTTTTCATCTCTACCCTCAGAACAATCAAACCGCCGGGGAGTTCGCCGCCGTTATGATGGAATCTCAACTTTGATTCATTGTTTCTACCAAGAACAACTTTGAATATCTTTGCCATTTCTGATTTGCCCCACCTTGCGTCTAGCTTTTAGGGTTTATATAGACTATGGATAGCAGAACCAGCTTTTCTTACTCGATCAAATGAAGAAAAAGAAAGAAAAAACCATGAAATCCGATGCATCGCGAGCATAGGCTTAAAAGTTAAATTTGTCGAAAATCTTCAAAGTCGAATGTTTTTACATAACCTTTAGGTGTTTTCTTAATCGCCTTTTTAGGTATCGAAAGATAGTTAACTTGGAGTGCAACCTCAACCTCAACGTCTTCATGCATATTTACAAGTGCATGCATGAAAACTAGGTCAAACTTGGCGACGTCATCAGATATGGTTTAAGAGAACATTTTTTATAAAACTATAAGACAAAACATTTTGACTAGGTTTTGCACTTCAATTTTATTGTTTCAGAAGATTATAATACAATCATAAACACTTAATTAGCCTATTCAACTAGATTGCTTAGGATCGTAAGCTTCATTCTGTAAGCGAGACGTCGATCGATTTTCTTTCGAAACGTGATGGTTGGATAGCATGTAATCGAGCTTGTTTTGTTTTCCAGACAATTAATATCGATCTGCTTAGCTCGCAAGATTTCATGTTACCACTTGTTGTCATTTCGATATAGTTTATATTATTAATCGGACTGTCATGTCTCGTTTAGATTGCCCGAGGTTGTTTTGATTTATAAAGTTGGAAAATGATTAGTGGATAAGAAAATAAATTAGCTGTTCCAAGACTTCTTTAATAACTTTATTTATTACCCTATTCACTGAGTAGACTCAAATGAAAACTATTTATCCAAAAAATATTTTTCATAAATATTTCACAATTTATATTTAAAGTTTATTGATGAATTTAGAGAAACAGAAAAAATGATATTAATTATGGAGCAGGACGTGAGGGAATTGTCTAACGTTGTTTTGGCTTGAGTGAGTTCGGACGTCTAAAACGAAATCTTGCTATGTTACAAAACTAAAAAAATAGATCGGCATCCAACACTCATCTTTTGACTTCAAATATTCTAACGTATTGAAAATATGTATAATAACTCGAAAATAAAAAAAATTACAGAAATAGTAAATTATTAAAAAGAAACCTTTCCTAAAAGAACATATGCATAAATATACCAGCACACCATAGACAACACAATTAATTATCTAGAGATTTTAATTTTGCAACTAATGAATTTTAGCGCACACTAATGGTGTAGACGTCGTCACCGATTTCGTCGGAAAGAGTGACAATATCACCGATATTGTATGAATTAAAGAAATTTCTCCAGTTAGAGCCGCTGATGGTGAACCAGCCTCCACCTTCACTCCTGCAGTTGAAATTCCAAGACCCGCCATATCCATTTCTAACCCTCAGCACAGCGGGGAGAGCTCCGCCGCCGTGGTGAAACCTGAACCTTGATCCATAGTCACTTCTAAGAGTGATAGAGAAGATCTCTGCCATTTTATCTGCTACTAGGTGTAGCCCTTACAAAGATATTTGTAATATGATTGCTGTTATGAAGCTCTTTGTTGTGTACGAAGGGTTTATATAGAGTGAAAAAGCAGCAGCTCTTCTTGCTCGATCAAACAATGAAAGATTATAATATTATATCGCGAGCAAAAGGCTTTAGATCTTACAACATTGCACTGAGTCGACTGCTTTCCGGAGCTTTGCATATATTTTCTTAAATGTGTTCGTTAGCTATATATCGCATGCAAACTTGATGTGCAGAGCCTCAGTGTTTGACAATATCGGCTTTATTAGTTGGAAACATGTCGACTACTTTTCTGCTGTTATTTGTTATCGCACGAGGTTGTTTTTCGACAGAAAATTTCAGTGGATAAGATAAAGATTGTTTGATAAGAGATTTTTGTGTGTTAAATCAACCTCGTTTCAAATTGAAATCAAGACGATTCTAGTTGTTCATGAGTTATTATTTTTCTTATTAAAGTAACGTGTTTCCATGTTACTAGTAAGTTTATAAATAAACTATCGTATTTTAAAATATTACATTCTAATCATTTAATTAGTTGATTGTAAGAATAGATTATTGAGTTTCAAACAGTGTTAAATGTGTCCTTAGTAAACATTTTCAATTATTTTTGTCGGATATACTATAACATATGCCACTCTATTATTAGTAAATTTACAAATAAGTCATTATATTTTAAAATATTATAATCAAGTCACTCAATTAATTTTATTATAAATTAGTGATTTGGGTTTTGACCTTCTCGAAGATCAGGAGCTTCATTTGACAATTTGAAAGGTGGAGTAGATGCAATTGGTGATTGGAAGAACATATTCAGAGATGGAGGTCATTAAACTGCGGATGACACAAATTGGGGAAACTACTTTTAAAAGTTTCTTAGAAATCTAATACGATGAATCAAACGAGATGGCCAATGTGAATCTTATAATGCAATGATTTGATTGTTACAATTGATTAATGAGGGCTTGATTATAACTTTTTGAATTAGATTTATTTTTCACGATTAAAATACTACAGTAACTAATTAACTTTAGTGCACGTTAATGGTGTACAAGTCATCGGCCGTCTCGATGGGAAGAGCAACAATATCATCGATATTGTATGATATAAAGAACTTTATCCACCCAGGACATCCGATGGCCACTGCCTTGACACTGTTCGAAATGTTGGTTGTCTTTGTTAGTTATTGCAAGAAGACTTCAGTTTACTTGCATGTGATGCAAATCCGGTTTGCATGATAACGTAAGTTCAAACATCGCCACATATGGTTTATTATCGCGCGAGCCAACCTAAGCCTTATTTTATGGTCCCTTGGGACCCAAGCCAAGCCAAACGAGAGATTTTCATCCTATGAAAAGTATTAAATATAAAATAAGTACCCAAATTATACCGCTTTTCACGAATATATACCTAAAGTATTTTTGACTCATCCTGATGCCTATTACAAATGTTACCATTTTAGGTGTCCGGACCGTCAACGGTGTTAATTTCTTTCGTTAAATGACGTGTCACAATATGATGATTTTAGAATTTATTTTTTTAAAATTATTAAAAATATATTATATCTATAAAAAATAATTTCTCTTAAATTATAAAAAAAACTTTAATTTCCTAAAATCCCCAAATCCTAACTTTAATCCCTTGTCGTCGTCCTTTCCAGTCACGACCACCGCCGTCTACGTAGTCTCTGCCATCCTCCTAGTCATACGCCATCAAAGGTGTTGCCGATTGGCCTTCAAAATCGCATGGGATTGTGATTTTTCATCATAGGGTTCGTGGGGTATAAAACAGTGATTCGTCACCGATCGATCACGTTCATTTGGGTTTTAGTCGCCGAGGGGATGTAAGATCGGGTGGAGCTTCGTCAACGGAAAAGGGTGACGATCGACATGGGTTTAGGGGTTAAAATGATGGTTTTTAAATTTTGTGGTTATTTTTTTTTTATTTTTTTTAAATATATAATTTTATTTTTTAATATTTTTTAAATTACCCGATTATGACACGTGTCACTTAACGGGGAAATTAACATTGTTGACGGCCTAGGCACCTAAAGTGGTAACGTTTATAACTTTAGGCACTGGGTTGAATCAAAAAATACTTTAGACACTTATTTGTAAAAAACGGTATAGTTTGAGAACTATTTTATATTTAAGCCAAAATAATACGAATAAATCATAAGGAGTGAAAATGATAAAACTGATGTGGTAATTTCTTAATCAAGTAATTATTAAATTTCAAAGATTTAAACACAAGTATAAGAAAAACTGAAACCAATGACTAATATTTAAAATTACAAAATGAAAAATAAAGCATTTTCTAGAAGGAAAAGAAATACATATCGAATGGGTTACTAATACGTAGTATTAACTCACAATAACCAAACAGTTACTTAGAAAATGTTTCAAATCGCGGTCACGATCGTGTTTTCGGTCATTTCGAGTTTATAGTGATTGTGGTCGTTGCGGGTGTTATTGGGCGCTATCACGTTTTCAGACCGTGATTTAAAACTCTGATTAAGACAACTCAATATCTGACCCTAATCGTGTAGAGGTTGTCATCTTCTCTAAAAAGAGTGATCACAACATTAATCCTGGATTCAGCAAAAGCCCTCCACCAGAGCCGCTGATGGTGAAGTAGCTGCCACCTTCACTATTGCAGTTAAACTTCTAGGATCCTCCATATTCTTCTCTAACCCTCAAAACACCTGGGAGTTTACCGTCACTATGATAAAATCTCGATCTTGATTCATTGTTGCTTCCAAGAGCCACTACAAATATCTCTGCCATTTTTACACTCCGATTATAATTTGATTCCACTCCTCTCTGATGTTTGTGAATTTATTCCGTCTCTCCCCACGATATGGTTTATATAGGGTGAAGAACCAGTTTTTACTTACTCCATCGCACAAATATATCACGAGCTGAGGCTTAAATCTTCCAACAATCTTCCAAGTCGAATGATTTATTTAACCTCTCGCATCTTGTTAGTTATTGCAAGTGAAACCACAAAACCTTCATGCATGCATGATAAACTAGGTTAGACATATAAACAATGGCTGCAAGAGGATTCCGATGGCTCAGACCGGTGGATTCCGGGGGTTCAAGATCGGAAGCTGGAAGGAAAGTGAGATATTAACACTGTTTGTTCAAAATATTCCACTAAGTTATCATTGGAGCGGATTGAGACAACTCTTTGGCAGGCATGGAAACGTGGTTAATTCTTATATAGCTAGGAAGAATGATATGACAGGGAAGCGTTTCAGATTCGTTAGATTTTCCAACAGAGAAGATGCAGCTAGAGTGATGCAAAGATTAAATGGATTCAGTATTTTTGGTTACAAATTATAAGTAAGAGAAGCTCTTTACATAGCTAAAACCTAAAGTTAGAAATCAAATAGACCATATCTTTCTCAGGTGGCAACCAGGGTAGATCAGGGAAATGATGCTAACGGGTTATATATTAACAATGGCTTGGCAAAGGATATGGGGGCGGTAACAGACAACATCAAGGGCGGGGATCCTTCCTGCAAAGGGTTATAGGAGCATGCAATGAGGAGCAGTAGAACTATCCACGGGTATATTGAGGAGAAGTCTATACGTAAGCTTGAGAAATGCCTAGTAGGTACGATGGTGACTGTCTGTAGCTCAAGACATTTGAAGATAGGCTACGAGCAGGCAGCCTTGGAGAAATAAGGACTAAGTACTTGAGAGGGCGAGATTTCTTAATAGAGATAGACGAAGAGGAGCTTTATAGTATTATGAAGGAACATAATTGGTCCTACCTAAAGGAAGTGTTTTTGGAAGTACAACCATGGTCCGAATCATATAGATCGACGAAAAGGATAACATGGATCCAACTGTCCAGGTGTTCCGCTGCAGTGTTGGAACCACATCACTTTCAAGAGAATAATATAGCAGTGGGGATAATTCCTAGCTTTGGGAGAGAATGCTTTCCAATCCAATGACCGTGAGAAGATGAAGATTCTAATAGCTACTAATCAGGCAGAAATAATTGACGGAGTGGCCGAGCTGAAGGCTGGAAGAGATATTTTCATAGTTCGAGTGGTGGAACAACGCACATGTATAAATTATACATATGCCCAAAAGCGAGAGGTCAAGGAATATCCATTAGAGGCTGACTCGGTGTCGTCGACAGGAAGAAGTAAGGGTTCATTGGAGGAGAAGAACACCAAAAGTCGCTTAGAAGAATGTGAATCTCACTTGCTTGCATGGCAAATATACTTGGAGGTGACTCCTTATCGTTTGGGGATGAGTTGGAAAGAAACATTGGAGATGAAGTAATTATGAGCCTGAGCAACAATGATGAAAAGTCTGGGAGTGTGAGGAAGCAAAGTCTGGATTTTGTGGAACCAGAGGAGAGAGAGGCATTTGATGAAAGTAGGGAGCTAGTCAACTCAGATTATGTACACTTCGCAATTAAAGAGAATTTAAAAGATATGTCACTGTGGGAAGGTGGATCAGATAGTAGGGCCTTGGAAGATGTAATTTGTATGGGCTTTGAAAACAAAGTTGCTAATAAGAGACTTAATGGGTAGGAAGGCTAAGAGGATGGTGTGTTGGCAAACCAAGCAGGAATGAAGCCCAATTCGGTGGAAGACCGGGAGGGTCCGGTTGATATGTTGAATAATTCATTCCTACCGCATGAGGAAGTGATTTTATCAAGAACCCAACAGAATCAAAGAGCCATGGCGGGAAAAGTAAAAAATATAGTTTTATTCAAGTTATTCAGTAAAAAGTTAATACCACCCCTTGGAAGAAGAGAAATGGGTGAATAAACAAAAAGAAGAAAAAAGAAGAGTGTGATGAAGAATTTGTCTGAATTAGAAGGTAGGTCATTCTTAAATTCCGATTTATGAGCAAGATGGATGCGTCAAAAAGGGAAGCGAAGAAAACGTTTATGCTTTGGTTCGTGAATTAGCAGCTTTGGAAGCCTCAAAAGGTGAATCTCAATCCATAGCTTTCTAGTCAACAAGTACAGTGGGAATGTCCGATCCTTTCCTGGAATATATGAGGTATGGGGTCAGATGCTAAAATTTATAAATTATGCAGGATAATTCGTGTTAATAGGATAGAAGTTGTGTTGATTCAAGAAACAAAGAAAGAAGATTTTAATGAACTAGAAATTGGGCGTTTCTGGAATGATGATGATTTTGATTTTAGATTTTCAAAAGCGGTTGGCAGAGCGGGGGGTCGTCTTACTGTTTGGGTCAAAAGTAGATTACAGGTTGAGGATAGTGTCATTCAGAGTAGGGTTATAAAATTAGGTAATCGGATAGGTTTCAGTCGGATATTGGCAGGTCGGGTAAAATCAGATACAGGTCAACTCAGGTTGATTTGACACCAGATCCAGATCGGGTTCCGGTCAGGTCAAATAAGTTCGGGTTATTTTCAGGTTGATTTGACACCAGATCCAGATCGGGTTCAGGTCAGGTCATTTTCAGTTCGGATCGATGTCAGTTCAGGTCAAAACAGTTCAGGTCCGAAGTAGATAAAGACTAGGTTAATTTAGTTTCGGGTGGACTTCAGTCGGATCTCGTTCAGATCGGGTCACATCATTGACAGATAAAATTCAGGTCATGTGTTACCGGATACGGATTGAGTTTAGGTCGGGTCATTTTTATTTTTTTATTAATTATTTTGTCATCTTTCATGATTGTTGATTGCAAGTTGTAATTGTATATGATTTCGAGTAAATTAAGAGAAAATAAATATCCATGGATCAATTTTGTAAAAAATATAAATTTAAGGACAAATTGAAGAAATGTAAAATTACAAATAAATCTTAAAATATAAATTAAACAACACACATAAGTAAGGGACTAAATCGAAATAAATTTAAAATGTGAGGTTTAAATTAATATAAAAAGACTAAATTAAACACATTTAAAAATTATGGGACAGTTACAAAAATATAAATAAATAACAACTAAAAATGGGTCAAATGAAGATGCAAATATAAATTTAAGGACTAAATTGAATACATATAAAGTGAAAGACTTAAAATTGAAATAAATTAAAAACACAAAGGATTAAATCGAAATAAATACAAAATGTGAAGAAATAATGAAAATTTAGTAAATTGCATTCATTTAAAAAATTGAAAAAATATAATATATATATATAGTTTACATATAAACTATATTTATATTATAAACTATATAATTATTATAAGCTATATATATATATAAATTATGATTATGTGAACTATATATATAAACTATGTATATAAACTATATATGTATAAACTATAAAAAGTATATAGTTTATAAAATATTATTTATATTAATATAGTATATATATATAAATATATGTATATAAACTATATATGTATAAATTATATAAAATATATAGTTTATATATTATAATTTATACTAATATAGTATATATATGTATGTATAATTAATATAATATATATATATATATATTAAAGAAACACTATGCATAAACTAAGCATATTGATGTAAGGTTTCACAAGATCAGAGAGTTAGTTGCATCTGTAGAGATTTTGTTTCAGAAGGTACATACTGAGGAGAATGACGCTGATATGTTCACCAAGCCAGTTACGACAGACAAGTTCATGCATTGCTTGGACTTGTTGAGTGTTTCGAGTTGTTAAAGAAGTAAGGTAACCCAACCCACATTGAATGTTTCCTAAGGGGCAGGATATTCGCCAAGGTGGAGATTTGTTAGGTATGACTCATAAATATACCGAGAAAGTCTCGTAGTGGAGGTTACGATTATGTAGGTTGGGGGTGCGGGGGTTGCGGCCCTGCGGTATGGTACAGGGTTATTTTTGTAAATATGTACCATGGTTTATTTATTATAAAAGGAGATGCAACCTAAACATGTGAGACATTGAATTGAATAAAAAAACTAGCGCCGCCTAAGGCACCGAAGACGTAAGCACATTGTTGAACCTCGTTAAAATTCTTGTGTTCTTTCTGTTTTCTTTACCCGATTATTCAACACTTTTCTTAATCCGCTACAGAGGATAATGTCAGTTCAATACAAAATCCCAGACTATGTTCACATATGTCAAGATTGCAAACACCTCATTTCTCGCATATTTGTTACTAGCCCCTCCAGGGTATATCCTCCTATTAATGACATTGTTCAAGGATCTCCATGAAATAATTTGAAAGTTAAACAACATTTTGGTTAGTGTAGTAAAAAATCTTTTTCCCCGTTATTTTTGTTTATTGGTTGGTGTTTATTAACATTGTATGAGCCTTGTTGTGTGCGTTGCCGTGCGTGCATATGTATATTTTCCCATTATTTTGCTGGTGCTAAAGCAGAGTCTTGCAAACTGTCTCCTTCTTTCAAGGTACAATTGGTCATAATCCGCAATAAATGTTTGCTGGTAAATGATAAATTATAAGGTGGAGGCTTATACTTTTGTGCGAATGAAATGGAGGGAGACGTGAAACATGAGAGCCATCATCTTTAAATTGCCTTTCTAAGGGTTGTTGTTTATAATTACTTTTCATCCATTTATCACCGTTGACAAAGAACTGGTTTTCTATTTCCTCCTTCTGCTTTCGGCACTCACTGTTTCAATTCCTATTTTAACAGCGGATTGCCATAAAAAATATCAGGAGTCATCCATGGTTTTTGAAGAACTTGCCCAGGGAACCGACAGAGACAGCTCAAACTGCCTATTACAGGAAAGAAATCCCTACTTTCTCCCTCCAAAGTATCGATGAAATCATGAAAATAGTAAAATAGGCCAAAGTTGCTCCTCGAGTATTGCGGTCTATCGGAGGGTTTGGTTGGGGTGGAGAAGAAGACGGGGGTACAAAAGAAGAAGATGTAGAGAATGAAGAAGAAGAAGATGAGTATAAGAAGACAGTAAAAGAGGTACATGCCAGTGGAGAAGTTCATATCTCATAAAAGGAAAAAAAGTAATATATGATTTCCAACTGACTGAGTTTTGATGGCACTGAGAGCTTATATATAAATATGATGTCAGTTTTTTTATTACCTATAGGACCTGGTTTTGAATAAACAATCTGTAAATTAGTGTGCTTTGAACAAGAAGTTTTTGAAGTCTTTAATACGATTGTTAGGGTGACTTGGTACCGGAAGATCGGAAACTACTAGGATTTGAAGTGTACCGACTTGGTAAATTCAGTGGGTCTACACTAAAATGGAAGACCCGCGAGTCTTGTAAGTTTTATTTCTTTCCATCCTAAATTGGAGTTGGTATGATATGTCTAGAGTTGCGAGTTCCCCATAAAATTTACCAATCTAAATTAACATTTTCTCTATTGTTATTTCTCTTCTTGTTCTTTATAATATTATTTAAGTTTTTGACTATGTTTTAGTCACCTACCAACTCAATTATAAAAATATTGAAAGCTCTTCCTCTTAAATGATAATATATATTATCACAATGATATTTTATCTTTTAATATGTTTTTTCAAATATAACAGTTAAAAAATATTTTCAAATGAATTGAATACAAAACACTTATTACTAGGTATTATATCATTCCTCTTACTCTAGACTAAAATATTTTAATATTTTTAAAATAATGTGTTTTGTTAGCGTTGATCCTTCTTTTACTTTTCAATTTTTTTGTTCATAATTTTAAAATAAAATAATATTACTTAAGGGATGATTGCATTGAGAATTTATTTGAAATATTTAACTAAAAGGTTCCAATTACATTTGTTTTGGTCACAGGGTTCAACTTTTCATAACGATGAGTTTGGATAGCATTCTGAGTAATCAACTAACTATTTAATTCTTTACTGAATAGTAATTATTTGAATATTAACCTTGGTTTTCATTGAGGTTTGGACTAGTGATGGATTACGTTCAACTTCATTCATATTGTTGTAGGGCATGTCTTTTTTATTTTTAAAATTTTTTTATTATAATTTTAAATAAAACAGTAAAATTTTAGAATGAATGTCTCACATATAGGGTAAAATTCATAAGTGGTCATTAAATATCAAAATGATCTTTTTAGACATTAAGCTTTTAAAAATTACATAATAGACATTAAACTTTGAATTTTGTTACAATATCTACAAATAATGTTAAAAATTATTATGTCACTTATTTAAATAAAAATTAATGATTCCAAAGATTTTAGTTATATTAAAGAATTCCAATATTGGTATACCAATAATATTACGTAAGAATTAAGTCGTACGCCCAACACTAATATAATGCCTTCGCCCATAACAAATAGTCTCCTGCAGTTTGGTATTAGGACAAAGACCATTGCTAGATATAGTGCACCTACGCCAACATTCAACGTAGTTTGGTATCGTCCCAAGTTTGATTATAAAGAATCTCATGGTCTCTAAGAGATATATGAAGAAAAGCATCCAACAAAATCTATCATTTTCAAAGATAATTCGTCACTTTTTGTTGACTTAATGACATCCCCACTTAGAGCTTTAAACCAAGTCATTGAACAAATAAAATAATGGATTTCAGCGACTTGCTAAATAGGAATCAAGTAAAGTGATCCATCTTCATAAAAAAATTGCAGGTGAAAAGCTTTACGCTTATCTACTCATAAATATTTTTCAAATAATTTAGGGTAATTACATAGTAATATTTGTCAGAACTTAAATTAGGGGTTCAATGGTAAGCTTGTAAAAGTTGTGTGTCGATTTGTATGTTTTTAAAAGTGTGGAGACTTGTTGCGTGATTAACCCTAAAATTAGGGTATTCGAACACTCTTTTTCTTTTCCCACTTCTTTTTTTCCTACTCGTTTTGTTGTTTGAGCCGAATTTTTAAACCCACTTTCTATCACTTCTCATTTTTTGGTTTTACTCGTATTCGTTGATGTCTAGTCAGCTGTGGGGTGCAACGTCTGTACCATTGTGTTTGTCTTGTCATCACTGGGACACATCTTGTAAATACGATGTTTAAATCAATGGACTCTAGAATGGTCAATATTTTCTTTTATTACAAACATAAATGAATAAATTAATATTCGAAATATATTAAACATGCTAATAATTCTATGTTTAGCTAAACTTGAAAATATACAACTTCAACCATTATCAAGGAAACTAATATCACATTAGTACGAAACTTTAAAGGTTTTGCTATTATTTAAATAATAAAATCAGTAAAAAAATTACCTAAAACATTATTATTTATACCTAAAACATCAATGTTTTTAACATTTCCGGTAAAGTGACTAACAATAACAAAACCGATAGAAAAAATAACAAAATTGATAGCGCTTTACCGGGTTTTATTAACAAAACCGGTAAAACGCCTAATAATAACAAAATCGATAAAACGCTCAATAATAATAAAACCGATAAAAATAATAATATTCTGATAATTTTTACCAATTTTATTATTTAAATAACAACAAAACCATTATTGTCTTTTTTAATCATATATTAAAACTGCCGAATTCAATATCTCATTTTCCACTTTTAGCACTCATACTGATATAGTACACAAAACTGCAACTGTTATTGTGCGTCAAAATCACAAACAAAAAGTGTAAGGGCAGTTTTGCGGTGCGGCGTCTTAGTATACGGTTAAAATAAAGTGTTATTAATTTTGTTATTATTTTAAATAACAAAATCGGTAAAAATGACCGAAAATATTATTATTTTGACCGGTTCTAATTATCTATATAGGTAAACGCGGTAAAAAAATCGGTCAAAAAATTATGTTTTCGGTAAAGCGCTACCTAAAATATTTTTTCTATCATGTTTACCTATATAGGTAATTATAACCGGTCAAAATAATAATGTTTTCGGTATTTTTTATCAGTTTTATTATTTATAAAAATAACAAAACTGGTAACGCGTTATTTTAACCGTATACTAAGGCGCCGTACGTGAGCGTTTCTCAAAGTGTAAACCTAAACTGACTAATTTTATTCAAAATATTATTTTATATTAAAGATACAATTTTTTTAAAAAAAAGTTATATTAAAAATTTAAAAATTTAAATTTAAATGATTAATAAAAAAATTAAAATTAAATTATACTAAGCTCGTCAACCGTACAAAATATGTTGATGAAATCAAACGGTCCACATCATCCAAAGAAGTTTAATCATCATACTATGACACAAATTTAGATTATTTAAATGACTAATATATCCCTAGGAAAATGCAAAAGGAATATATTGGTGGAGAAACTATAACTACATGACAAAGGGTAATTCTGTTTAAACGGTTTTGGAGAAATAAACTTGTTCTTTTCCCCTTTCCCTCCAATTCCCACTTGCTATAAACCCAGTCTTCTTCGCCCTCCATTTCTCTAGTTCGGTCTTCTTTCCCTTTCCCTTTCCCTTTCCCTTTCCCTTTCTTTTCTTTTCTTTTCTTTTCTTTTCCTTTTTCTTTTTTTCCCCTCTCGACAAACAAAACAAAAGAAAATTCTCACTCTCTCTCTCATTGACTTGAACAGAAAATCATAAGTGTTACAGTTAAGGTTCCACTGTTCCAGTAAGCGTAAAAATTTTCTCAATTTCAATGAAATTTACTCATTCATCGCTGTTTTCTGTTATTTCTAAAAGTGTTTTTCAACTTCAGTATATTCATTTTGCAGATGCAAGGCGATAATTTTTCAACCGTCTATGGAGACTTCGGAGGCAAGCAACTAAAAGATGACCAGAGCGACGGAGTCTACTCTTCCACCACGACCTCATCCTCCACTTCCGCCGCTTCTATGTTCGCTCTTTACAATCCTCGCATCTTCATGCAACAACATCAAGATACGACCAACCGCCACAACCTCTGCCTCACTTGTCTCTGTGAAGCTGCAAAGGAAGCCGAAGCCCTCCGCCAAGAGAATTCCTCGCTTCGATCTGTCAACCGAGACCTCAATCCATTAAAAAAGATATATCTCGTCATACCGTTGTGACGAGTTTA
The DNA here is from genome assembly GCF_006381635.1 of Hibiscus syriacus. NCBI lineage: Eukaryota > Viridiplantae > Streptophyta > Magnoliopsida > Malvales > Malvaceae > Hibiscus > Hibiscus syriacus. Next base: position 63,696 of record NW_024062518.1, read on the forward strand.
ACGTACACTGTAGTATTTACCGTAGATCTCAAAATAAAATTCAAGTTGTTCTATTGGGCTAAATAATCGGCCCGCTTGGATTATTTCCCTAATTCTACGGATTTCCTCAGCTTAATTGTCCATATTTTTGTTCTGATCTGAAGTCTTCCATCGCCATTGCAAGCAAAGCTGACATCTGCTAGGCATGATCAGTTGACAGACACTTTCAGTATATTTAAAGGAAAGTAAATTTCTCAAGTAAATAGCCTTGCAAAGGAAAGTTGTTGAGAGTTTATTAAGAGCTTTGAATTTCCTTGCACCTGCTATTTCAGTCTTCCAACAGCAAGTCACCTTTAGATAACTTGGTGTTTTTTGGATGTCCATTCATTTTATTGGTTTAATAAAAAATTATTTTATTCTTTTTAGTTAAGCCGGAGCTCTTATGTATCATGTCCGAGTGGAGACAAGAGTCAAAATATTTGGTGGTGTTATTGCTAAAAAAACATTTGTGTTGGCTTATTCAATATTTTACCACCCCGAAGAGGCCTCCTGGCCTGTTTTATTGTAATATAGCCAAGAAGCCTACTATTGAGTACGGTTGTAGAATTTGTTTTAATTTGTAAATATTTGAATTAGTAAGGGATTTCATAATCTATGATCTTAGGGATCAACGTGGCAATCCGCAAAGAATTGAGCGACACTAATTCATCTCGAATGGGGCAGAGTTCCCTTTCTACACTCGAATGTTTCTCAAGGTTTTGTAGGAGACCCTCTGAGATTTTGACAATAAGATGTCATTATGTCAAGTGTAGCAAGCTGCTGCTATAAATTCAAAATAACTGGTAAAAGATTTAAAATTCACGTGAACCTAAGGCATTAACAAGCTACTTCTATTCTCTACAAGTTTAACCCATGTGTGGTAGCCATGAGCACAGATTGGCCCAATTCTGAAACCCCCCCAACACAACACACATTCATAATAACTGGTAAAAGATTTAAAATTCACGTGAACCTAAGGCATTCACAAGCTACTTCTATTCTCTACAAGTTTTAACCCTCAACATGTGTGGTAGCCATGAGCACAGATTGGCCCAATTCTGAAACACCCCCCCCCCCCCAACACAACACAGAACCGCGGCACAACACCAAAAAAAACTAAAAATCTCTCACATATGAAATAATCATTAAGAAAACAATAAAAAAGGAAAGGATCGGATTTGCTCCAATATTGCAAATAAAAGAACAAAAAATGAGGCTATAATCCAGAAAGCTATCTCCAACAATTAAATCACAGGCAAACAACTATTTTGTGATTGCCGAGTCACTCACTGCTTACCCAACTCACCAAAACTCCAAGTTTGGGTAAAACTGGGATTTTTTTCCTTTTTCAGATCCATAAACTCGTTTTTTCAGACTCCGTTCGAGTTCAATCAAAGAATCGTTTCCGATTGTGACAACGTAGAATAGAGTTATTCCCCCTCCCCCCCAAGAATTAAGATTTTTTTCAAGTGTAGGGTTCGAGTATGTCGGTTGTGCGAAGATGGAGCGAGGGAATGTCCTCGGATAATGTTAAGGGTTTGATTTGGCTATTTCTTAAAGTTTATTTATTAGGGCAAGTTTCATCGTTAAGAAAAAGGCTTGAAAAAAGCAGGTGCTTCTGGCGTCAGGCAGGTACTGCAATTTATCAAAAGTTTACTTCTTTTTTAATGATTTGATTTCGGATTTCGTGTTTTCTTCTTTAATTTGGAAATTTTCAATTAGGTTTTTAAATAACTTGAAGTGTTGTGGGATTCTGTGAATAATTGTTTACGCAATTTAGAAAACGAATTTGAGTGAAGTGTAAGTGATGAATATTTATTTGACCTTTGAATTTAATTCATCAATGCGGGAATTAATCGATTTGAACTCTTGTCAGTCTAGCATGTAAGCTTGTATTTAGTAAACTAGTCTTCATGTTTTTCTTTTTCTTCATAAAATTAATCATTGTGTCTATCAAATTGCACCGACCTTTTCATATGCATCCTTTTGATCGTGGGTTTCAGTGTCATCTTTGATTGTATGTATCTTCTAACTTATTGGTTATGAATTGTTTACGAAATTCCTCATATGTCCAAGTTTCTGTATGCTGAAGTTTTGCATAATGTGGGAAAGAAAGATACAATATATCTTTATTGAATGAAATAGACGAAAATGATATGTTTTTTATTTTTAAAATTCAAGATGATCTTTGGTATTGCATGTGTGTTTTGTTGCTATTGGACAGAGTTTTTTCTATTCACTATAATTCTGTGTTTATTGCATAAAATTTTGTGCTGCATTTGCAATTAGATGTGTATTTTATAATTTTTGTTTTATCTCAATTATTTAAAGAACGTTTGAATGTATTTGTTATCAATATCATTTAGTGATTCTTCACCTTTTCGTTATCAATATAATTTTTGAGGAGTTTTTATTGTTCTTATGCATGATGAATCACGATGACATTAGTTTTTCTGGTTCTTACACAGGAGTTGGAGGGTATTCGTACTTGCTTGAGCCACTTTGGTGGGCTGGCATGATAACAAGTGAGTTTTATGGGTTTCTCATTGATAATTAACTCTATCTTATGGATTTTTTTTTCTTCCTATTTGGATCCTATATCGTCTTTTTCCTTTTCTCATTTTTAACTTATTTTCCAAATATTATCCCTGAAAGCAGATGTTATAAAAGATATGTTACACAATTAACAATGTGGTATTCTTGTCAATAATATATCTTGCATCCATGATAAGATTTTCTTAGTTACATTGCATCCTTACACTCAATGTTCAGGAAGTTATCAGACTTCAGCCTTTTAAAATACTAATGAGATAGTCAAGTTTTTTTTTTGCTTTTGATTCATGATTCTAGAGGAAAACGTAGTTAATTCTAATTGTTAATCAACTTTGCAACAGTGGTCGTCGGGGAAATTGCTAATTTTGCTTATGCATTTGCACCGGCAATACTGGTCACTCCTCTCAGTGCTCTCAGCATCATTATCAGGCATGCAAATTTGTCTCTCAAATTTAGGTTTGGCATTTAAGTGTTTATTGTTATCATCACTTCTAATGCAGTGTGGTACTTGCACATATCATTTTGCGGGAGAGGTTACATACTTTTGGGATTATCGGTTGTGCTTTGTGTGTTGTGGGCTCAACAACAATTGTATTGCACGCCCCCCCTGAACGTCATATTGAATCTGTAGCAGAAGTTTGGACTCTTGCTACGGAGCCAGGTTGCTTTTTCTTATAGATATTGTTGTAGCTCTTATGGTTTTTCTTCTTGAAGTTGTTGAACTACAGAAAAGGAAATGAATGTATCATATTTGATAATTTTTTGCAGGATTTTTGTTTTACACGGCTCTGGTCATAACATTGTCTTTATACTTATATTCCGCTTTGTTCCACAATATGGACAGACACACATTATGGTTTACATTGGAGTATGCTCTCTCGTGGGTTCTATTTCGGTATGCATCAAGACTAGGCTATTGGTTGCTTAATTCTGTGTCCGTTCAATTGCATTGCCTCCCCTCAGATTGTTGTTTTAAGAGTGTTCTTTGACAGGTCATGAGCGTTAAAGCACTCGGTATTGCATTGAAGTTAACATTTTCAGGAATGAATCAGCTTGTGTATCCACAGACATGGGCCTTTACTTTAGTTGTGGCTACTTGTGTGATTACCCAAATAAATTATTTAAACAAGGTAATGGTTACACAGGGTCTTTTCTTTCTTTGGTGCTCTCTATTTCCTAAAATGCCTAGATTTGTGCTTTTCTTTTGATTACTTTTCATGCCCATCAAAGAAAAGGAGCCGAAAGAAATGTTGGAATGAATGAAAAACTATCCAAAAAGAAAATTTTTCATTTTCTTCAAAATCTATTTCATTTTCCCCCGAAATGTTTCTTGTGGGTATTTTTGTTTATGGTGTTCATAATCATTAATTTAAACTTTAAATCAGTTGAAATTTATCTATTTATTATTTTCTTACTCCGAATCAATGTTTCCTTTTTTTTATTGTTTTTCTTTTTTTGCCTTCATAATTTCAGGCACTTGATACTTTCAACACAACCATTGTTTCTCCCATGTACTATGTTATGTTTACGTCACTGACCATTTTGGCTAGTGTGATCATGTTTAAGGTAATTTCCAGTCATTAATGGTATCAGAATGGCTCAGAAGTTTTAGTAATTGCAATGTTTAAAAGATCCTACTTGATACTTTCTGCCATATTGCACACAAATGTTATTGCAATTAATTTGTCTTCAACATGCAATGATTTGCTTAATCCTATATGTACTGTGCTTGCCTTTTTAAGGGAAAAAGAACTGTGTGTAGAAGTGTGGAATGTTTGGTCAGTCAAGATGTATCCGACAATTATAAGTTGCAATTTTCTTGTTTGGTTTCATATAGTGGCCCTGTTTGTGACTGCTATGATATGAAATAAAACTTCTTTTTGGTTCTGCGCTGGTTTTGATTGCTGGTGATCCCTTATCTGCGTTGTTCGCAAAGGGGCAGTTAAAGATTTGAGTTGCTTAGTTGATAACTGCTTTCAAGTTTTCTTTTGTTTAACTTGGATTGACCTTGGCCTTACCTTATTGAAGTTTGATATTCTGATATCAGGATTGGGATAGGCAGACACCAACTCAGATTATAACAGAGATGTGTGGATTTGTGACAATCCTCTCAGGAACTTTTCTTCTTCACAAAACCAAGGATATGGTTGATGGTATAACTGTCATGTACCTTGAACTGTGAATTCATACTCTTCACCATTCATTCTATAACATCTCCTTTTAGGCTCATAAAGAATGTTGTAGTCTAGAAACATTTATTGCTTTACACTTAATTTTAATAGAGATTATGTTAAACCAGGTCCGAGTTTGTCAACGTCTATGTCTATGCGATCATTAAAGCATGAAGAAGAGGAGGTGTTAATTGAAGGCATCCCTCTTAAGCGGCAGGACTCATTGAGAATACCTTAACTTAAGTTTTAGGACATCACAGGCTATTCCTACACGGCTCAAATAGCGAGTGGGGAGAAACACCTCGAGGCCTCGATGGTTGTATTTTATTACCAGCTTATACATTTTTTGGAGGGTACTTTGAGGTGGTGAGATGATTTTTCTTGGCCTTGTTTCTTTTATTATCATTAACCCTTTGGCTTCAAGATGAGACTATACATTTCAGCTATGCGTCAGCAGCTGGTTGGGCGAGTAGGACATCGCAGGGTCAGGGTGGTTAATACATGGTGTTATGGTTTGCTTTATTGTATCGAGTGGAATGGAACACTAAGAAACAATCAAATACATGCATTACTTATTTCTTTCAGTTGAAATGCTCTTTTTTATTGAACTCCTCAAAGAAAGAACATGTAGAAAAGTAGTTGAACACACCCCGCGATGGGCTTTGATTCAGTTTTTCATAGTGTCAAATAAATTTTATTCTATTGAAAAGATAAACAATTATTGTTCCCTCCCCCTTCTTCATTGCTAATTTATATTTTTGCTTTTGTAAGTTCTCCTAACCTAATAACATCAGAGCATTGATAAAGTTGGTGCAAATCAGAATCCCTGGTTTTAGTTTGTGTCTGCCTCTTGCTCATGTAAATAATCCAAAACTGAAATATAGGTCAAACCCTAATGAATAACCTTAAATTTGGGCGATTCTACTACAATAGTAACAGACAACACAAATCATAAAATTAAAAGATAGAATACTGTTTTTTACATTTTAATTTGATATAAGGACATCAACGAAAATGAATATGTAAAATAAAAAAGGTATATGTTGTCAACTGACAAGGGTCAATTTGTAAATTCAGCATTATTGGTTATGAGGTGTAGATTAAGGGATTGTTTTTGCAGCAGCATCCTAATAAAAGGGATGATCCAGGCCGTCGTCTTGCATGGGAACAGCAGCATCCATGGACTCAGGAGAGGGACTTGCATCAACCGATGGCACATTCATTGTCGATATTCCGGGTAATGGATCAAACACAGGGATCAAACCGGTGACACGATGACCTCGGCTTCAGCCATTTTCAACTACCAAAAGGTTTTCACCAATGTTAGTAGTATTAAGTAGGGATATCAACTACATGATGCATACAAAAAACTGTAAAAGTTGTCGTTTGCTCATCGTATTGAACAGGGTAAGTGGTATCAGCATTGAAGCCGAACATTGCAAGACCGATGCCTATGCAGCAAGACTCAAGCTAAGCCTTTACCTCTGCTTTCAATGCTCTAACATCGGCTGTCAAAACTGTGTTTTCTACGGCTGATTTGTCCGACTTTTGGATTATGGCAGTGGCTAGCCTGATATGACCGTATTATCTGCCTTAGTTGATCAGCCTACATACATTAAATAAGAGATTAGGATTTGTAAAGCTCAAAGCTGAGGAAGGGAAAACAGAAGAACCTGTGAGTGGAGTTGAGTGAATTGATCCTTCCATTTTCTTCTGGAGCGCCTAGCGGACTCTCGATTGATAGCTTCCTAAACCCACCACATGGATCAATGTTTGAATCATTAGATATGCAATTCAACGTAAAGAAAAAACGGTTACCTCCTTTCACGTTTTTGCATCATCAGAATCCATATTCCTTGCTCCGTTTTTCCTCTTCACAAGCAAATTCCACCGCTGCATAATCAACAGCGCCTACATATACAGAATATACCCACAGCTGCACATTACGAAATTTCAACGATTTTAAACCTTTACAAGTATCTTTGGATTACCGGCTGCATGCGATTCAACCGCAGGGTCTTGGAGTGTTACCAAGGATGCCCGCTCCACTCCAACCGCAAAGGATGCCTGTGATCCTCCAACCGCAAAGGATGCCTGCTCAATTCCAACCGCAGAGTCTTGGGTAATCCTGGTGATCCTCCAACCGCAAAGGATGCCTGCTCTACTCCAACCGCAGAGTGTTGGGGTAATCCCTGTGATCCTCCAACCCCGGAGTCTTGGGTATTCCCAAGAATGCCTGCTTGATATGTATTGACACCAAGTCACAGAGTGAAAGTGAATTAGAGATCCTTTTTCACTAAACATAAAAGCAACATGAAAGATGTTCACTCTTTTGGCGCTGCTCATGAGTCAACTTGTTGAATCTCGCAATAATAAAAAAAGTAGTATGAAAAGACGTACTCTTGACGTAGCATTGTCAACAGCAGCAAAAGCCAAGTTCTCAGGAAAAGCATCTAAATCCATGGGAACATTAACCACCTCCTTATTCTCCAGGTACCAAACTAACTGCTGTAAACTCAACTCCGACTCCCTCGCTGCATGTTAGGACCCAGTCGTCATCGCCGCCTGCTGGGAAGTAAGAGGAAAACCACAATTCGTTGCCGGAAAAGCTGTCCATTCTGTGGGTTGGTTGGCCTGATCTCGTTTATCGTTTCTATTTATACAAAGTTTTTGTTGATTCTGATTTATTCTCTTTCCTTTTTTTTTGGTCCAAATCTTCTGATTCAAATTTGACTAGATATTATTTCTCTCATTATGCATTAGCTTTTTTCCGTCTTTAATTAATAATGAACTATATTGGGCAAATATTGAAAGCTCATTGATTTCAACAAAAATTGTTTTCTCATACACCGCCTTTTTCACTTGACTAGGATTTAGTTAGGAGGTGAAATCAGGTAATCGTTCAAGTTTTAGTTGAATTATATTAAGTCAGTCAAATTAGATAGATCGTGTCAGGTCAATTTGATGGTTCGACTCAGATTAAGTCAAATTCAGGTCAAATTAGTTCGAGTCATTTTCAGATTGATTTGACATCAGATTCAGTTAGAATTCAGATCGATATCAGTTCAGATCAAAATGGTTCAGGTCCGAAGCAGTTAAATACCATGCTAATTCAGGTTTATGGATTTCAGTCGGATCTCGTTAGTTTGGGTTAATTATTTTTTGTCTTTCTTAAACGACAAGTTGTAATTTGTAATTGTATATGATTTGGAGTAAATTACAAAAATATAAATATTATGGGTCAATTTTAATAAAAATAAAATTTTAAGGACTAAATTGAATAAACATGAATTACAAACAATAATTTAAATAAATTAAACAACATGAAAGGATGAGGGATCAAATCGAAATAATTATAAAATGTTAAGTTGAAATTAATATAAAGATGGACCAAATTGAATCCATTTAAAAAGATGGTGAATAAAGTTTAAAGGGTTTGGAGATTATGATCTAATTTATAGTTTGAAATGAAGTTTATTATTTGATTTGTTGGGTTTGAAGTAAATTAAAAAGTATAAATAGTATGGGTCAATTTCATATACAAATATAATTTAAGAACTAAATTGAACAAATAGAAATTGCAAGTTAAGATTTAAATAATTAAACAACATATAGGGATCAAATCAAATAATTGTAACTTGTGAAGCTGAAACTAATATAAAAATGGACTAAATTGCATTCATTTCAAAAGTTGAGGAACAAAAATTTATAAGGTTTAGATTTTATACTATAATTTAAGGACTAAATTGATTAAACATGAAATTACAAACTTAATTTAAATAAATTAAACAATATTCAAGGATCAAATTAAAAGAACTATATATATATTTGAAATAAATAAAATCCATTTTATTAATATAAGATCATTTGTATTACTAGTTACATAACCCAATATTTATAAAACTCATTTGTAAATCTAATATACAATTAAGTATATATGTGTATATATATAAAAGTCATATATGTACATATGTATTTGCATGATGTATGTAATATAAGTTTAATATATATATATATATATATATATATATATATATATATACATTTATCAATGATCAATTATATGTATATATATATTATCGGTTCAATTTGGGTTCAAGTCATTCTCAGACCGGGTACAGTTCGGGTTTATATTCACAATTTTCAGGTCCAACTCACGTTCAGGTAAACACCTGTTTGAATTCGAGTTGGTTTCGATCACCACCGCTCATCACAAACAATTTTAACTCGAGTCGATTTCAGTCAGTTTTACAGGTCGAGTCAACTTTTTACATCCCTACTTTTGGCAGTAGAATTTTTTCGTGCAATTGAATGGATTTTTATTTGTTTCTAAAATAAATTATTCGGTTGTGGGCCTTTTGGCTGTATTAAATTCTTATTCGTGTAAAAATAGTATCAATTTTCATAAATTTATCCTTTAGATCAATTTTGATGATATCAAGATAAAACTTTAAGGAAAGGTAAACTAAAAATGGTAATAAAGTAAGATCAATGTTTAATTATCAAATTTATTTATATTATAAGTTAGCTTTGTGCGTAGTTTTTACTACTTTTTCCCTAAGTTTACTTACTAGTAGTACTATTATTCTTTCTATTATTAATTTTCATCTATTATTTACTTTATTTATTATTTTCTAATGTAAATCTAATAACCATTATTAATATTTGTGAGCATAATTTACAAGTGAATCTAATAACCAGTTATGTTATGAAGCTCTTTGTCTTGTCCGAGCGGTACGAGTGAGAAAGCCACTTTCTTACCGGATCAACGATGGAAAAAATTAAAATATGATATATCGCGAGCAAAAGGCTAAGCATAGTTGGAAGTTGGGTGTTTTCCAAAACCAATTGGGCTTTGCATATTATTTATGGGTAAATTATATATACTATCTTTCCAATTTTTCTCATTCAACTTTTAATTTTTCTATTTTACTCACTGAACTTTATAAATTGAATCACTTGCTCACTCTGTCATTAATTTAACAACGTTATGATGTGACACAAGCATAAAAATGTCGTTTCAAAACTCAAATATACACCAAAACGACATCGTTCTGAATCATATATTGAAGTTAGGTGAGTAAAATAGGAGAGAGAGTAAGTTCAATGAGGAATTGTGTAATTTACCCTTTTCATTTTCTTCTCCATTTTCTCTCCTCCGGCCACCATGTCATTTTCATTCTGGCCACTGCGATCCCAAATTTCTTGGGTCAATTCATCTAGACCCGTTGAGTCTGAATCTGGTGGTTGTTTCGCCAGAAAATGTCCAAAAACTCGGAATCTCGACTAAAACGTTTTGAACTCCTCACTTTCAATTAGACTGTAAACAAACCCAATGTTCAGCGAACAATTCGCGAGAAGTTCGTTTATGTTTGTTTATTATTTACGAACGAACATGAACAAATTTTGTGTTCGTTAATTAAATGAATGAACACGAACATAGAACTTGTTTGTTCATTTACGCTCGTGAACGTTAGTAATTCGATCGTTTATATTTGTTCATTTATGTTCGTTTACTTTCGTTCGTTTATGTTCTTCATTTAAGTTTAAGTCAATCTCTCTAGAACCATTTAAAATATTAAGGCCCGTTAAATTTTAATATGATACGTATTAATATTTTAAAATTCAATTAATTTTAAATTCAATAAAAAAACCAAAACAATTAAATAAATATATTCCTAAAATTGTTAGGAAAGAAGAAAATCTATTTTCAATTTCAAGCTTATCGCTCACACCTCATGCTATTTAATCTTTATTCACTATTGTCTATCGTTCTTCACTGAATCATCGGAGACGACTTAGTCAGAGCCTCAGAATAAATCTTTTTAAGATTTCGAGATCTTCTTGTAAAATAAATTCATTTATCATGATTTCTTTTGTTCATTATATTTGTTTATTGATTATTGTTGTTGTGGTTTATGTTTGTTTATGTTCATTATTGTGCTAGTTTATCTTCATTTACGTTCGCTCGTTTTTGTTTGTTTATTATATTTGTTTATGTTCGTTTACATCCGTTCGTTTATGTTTGTTCATTTGTGTTCGTTTATCTTTTAAATGAATGAACAATCATGACAAAAATGAACAAGCTACATTCCTTAACTAGCAAATACGAACAAGAAATTTTTTGTTCGTTTATGTTTGTGTTCGTTCATTTGTTCTGTTAAAATTAAATGAACGAACATAAACATACCTCCGTTCGTATTTGTTCGGTTCATTTACATGACTACTTTCAATCTCAATTTTATAGACTTCATATCAACTTCTGACAAAATGGAGGTCGAATTTAGACTTACGATGTCGATTCAAAGAGACCCATGAAATTTGAAACCGAACGACCACCATCTACGGCAGTTGACGGTAGTCGACAATAGTATCCAACCAATTTCTATTTTAATTTAAAATTTTAATTATTTTATATTAAAAAATAATAAAAATGTGACATCATCTGATAGTTAGAGAAAATGGGAGAGT
>NW_024062519.1:0-10446 GCF_006381635.1 Hibiscus syriacus
CGCGGACCTCCGACTAGAAATCGCACGCGGGTCCCGACTTACTCGGCGAGGCTTCCAGCCGAGAACAGTCAAACAGTAAAAAAACGAGCTTTTCTGACCACTTTTTGACCCTTTCTCTGGCGTTTTCAGCGCTAGCTCGAAGCGAGAGACTTGCGGAGCTATTCCGACTGGAAAATCGCACTCGGCGGGTCAATTCCAAGCGAGCTTACTTTTTTTCTGCCCGATCAGAATTTTCGATTTTGATGTTAAAATTTAGTCCATGTAACCCTGTCGATTTTTCTCGATTTGGGACTGAGAAAAATTTCTAGATTTCAGTCGCATCCGTAGTTGAAGGCGAAAAATTGATTCCGCACGGTCCCCACTCTCGGCGAGGCTCCCTGAGCTAAGAATCAGTCAAAAATTCGTCCAAAACTAGCGTTTCTGACCACTTTTTGTCTCTTTCTTCGGAGCGTTTTCAACGGATAACTCGTTGCGAGGGACTCGAGGTGCTTTCTCGACTGGAAAATCCACTCAGCGGGTCAATTCGTCAAATTGTAATTACGATAACATCGATATAGTAAAGATTTCTTTACGCCTTCAAATCCAGCGATACTCTCCGCTTTGCCGAGGAGTTCGTTTAGTTGCTTAACCGAACCTAACACAGATTATTGATAATTTCACGGACTCGCGAATGTGCTAGCTGGCACCATGTATCCGAGAAGAAGGGGCTAACGTATGTTTGAATTCAAAGCATAATAAACCCTACTTCCAATCTCGTTTTTTCACTTTAAAACGATTTAATTTGTTGATTAAACACGAATAGATTGCAATTTGCCGGCATATGCTAATTGCCTGCAACATATACACCTGTGAATGTTTGTGAGGAAATTAATGAGAAAAAAAATTACTGACTGAACAATCACAATCACTGCCTGTGCAAATGTCAATTAAACAACACTAAAGCACTTTATCGATGGTGAAAGTGCAGAAGTGCGAATCTCGGAAAATACGATTTTCAAGGAGAGTAAAAAAACTGTCTGCATTCCTCTTAATTGTCGGTAGAAGGGTAAAAATTCTTGAGGATAGCAAAATAAGATGTTTTTTCAAACTCCATCAGCAGAATCAATAATTTCTCGAACTGTTAGAAAATACGGCAGAAATACCGAGATTCGCATTTTTTGGTATTAATATTCTACACTTCATCAGGAGATACGCATTATTGCAATATGTGTTTAAAACTTGTTGGTGGTTTTGGATCATTTCAGGACTCAAAAAAGGGTTGCACCCTTAAAATCCCTTATCAGATAAGATTAAGTTGGTTATCGATGGTCCATCCATCCAAGTTTTACGCTTTCCTAATGGACCATAGAAAAAGTACTTATCTCAATTCTAATTATTCACAGTTAATCAAAGAAAGCTCATTTTATCCGTGCGAAACATTCTAAATTCACAACCGCTTTTGAGAAAGTTCCGATCTTGTAAACGGCGACTCTTTCAGTTTCGCTTCAAAATACGATGACCTAACCAAGGGACTTAAAATACACAATCCGATCCAGCCGCCGGCAGTTTCTTCTTTGAATTAAGACGTAGGTGTCTACGTCTTAATTCAAACAATATAATTAATTGTGTTTTCAAAATGATATTCCTCGGCATTTTTCAAATATGCGGCTCGATTTAAAACCCAAAATTATGAACTTCTTGGTCAAAATCATTCTACGAGGCCACTCACAAAGGATACAGAAGAGCGCCTTCAAATCAATGCGTTAACTTAATGCGAAATTCTGATACCACTATTCGTGCGTCACGGCAGTCATCTTGCATACCCGGCCATTTGAAGGCGAATTATTGACTTCAGACAACGGGGTAAGAATAACAGCAATGCCATTCGATAAACTCCGGGCGGCGGGGCAGCCCCCCTGAACCCTAAGGAGCCGACCGCGGGGGTCAACCCCCTGAACCCTAAGGAGCCGGACGCGGGGGTCAGCCCCCTAAACCCTAAGGAGCCGAACGCGGGGGTCAGCCCCCTGAACCCTAAGGAGCCGAACGCGGGGTCAGCCCCCTGAACCCTAAGGAGCCGACCGCGGGGGTCAGCCCCCTGAACCCTAAGGAGCCGACCGCGGGGGTCAGCCCCCTGAACCCTAAGGAGCCGACCGCGGGGGTCAGCCCCCTGAACCCTAAGGAGCCGGACGCGGGGGTCAGCCCCCTGAACCCTAAGGAGCCGACCGCGGGGGTCAGCCCCCTGAACCCTAAGGAGCCACACGCGGGGGTCAGCCCCCTGAACCCTAAGGAGCCGACGCGGGGGTCAGCCCCCTGAACCCTAAGGAGCCGACCGCGGGGGTCAGCCCCCTGAACCCTAAGGAGCCGACGCGGGGGTCAGCCCCCTGAACCCTAAGGAGCCGACGCGGGGGTCAGCCCCCTGAACCCTAAGGAGCCGACCGCGGGGGTCAGCCCCCTGAACCCTAAGGAGCCGACCGCGGGGTCAGCCCCCTGAACCCTAAGGAGCCGACGCGGGGGTCAGCCCCCTGAACCCTAAGGAGCCGACGCGGGGGTCAGCCCCCTGAACCCTAAGGAGCCGACGCGGGGGTCAGCCCCCTGAACCCTAAGGAGCCGACGCGGGGGTCAGCCCCCTGAACCCTAAGGAGCCGACGCGGGGTCAGCCCCCTGAACCCTAAGGAGCCGACGCGGGGGTCAGCCCCCTGAACCCTAAGGAGCCGACGCGGGGGTCAGCCCCCTGAACCCTAAGCCGACCGGGGGTCAGCCCCCTGAACCCTAAGGAGCCGACGCGGGGGTCAGCCCCCTGAACCCTAAGGAGCCGACGCGGGGTCAGCCCCCTGAACCCTAAGGAGCCGACGCGGGGGTCAGCCCCCTGAACCCTAAGGCCGACGCGGGGGTCAGCCCCCTGAACCCTAAGGAGCCGACCGCGGGGGTCAGCCCCCTGAACCCTAAGGAGCCGACGCGGGGGTCAGCCCCCTGAACCCTAAGGAGCCGACGCGGGGGTCAGCCCCCTGAACCCTAAGGAGCCGACGCGGGGGTCAGCCCCCTGAACCCTAAGGAGCCGACGCGGGGGTCAGCCCCCTGAACCCTAAGCCGACGCGGGGGTCAGCCCCCTGAACCCTAAGGAGCCGACGCGGGGTCAGCCCCCTGAACCCTAAGGAGCCGAACGCGGGGGTCAGCCCCCTGAACCCTAAGCCGACGCGGGGGTCAGCCCCCTGAACCCTAAGGAGCCGACGCGGGGTCAGCCCCCTGAACCCTAAGGAGCCGACGCGGGGGTCAGCCCCCTGAACCCTAAGGAGCCGACGCGGGGGTCAGCCCCCTGAACCCTAAGGAGCCGACGCGGGGTCAGCCCCCTGAACCCTAAGGAGCCGACGCGGGGTCAGCCCCCTGAACCCTAAGGAGCCGACGCGGGGTCAGCCCCCTGAACCCTAAGGAGCCGACGCGGGGTCAGCCCCCTGAACCCTAAGGAGCCGACGCGGGGGTCAGCCCCCTGAACCCTAAGGAGCCGAACGCGGGGGTCAGCCCCCTGAACCCTAAGGAGCCGACGCGGGGTCAGCCCCCTGAACCCTAAGGAGCCGACGCGGGGTCACCCCCTGAACCCTAAGGAGCCGACGCGGGTCAGCCCCCTGAACCCTAAGGAGCCGACGCGGGGTCAGCCCCCTGAACCCTAAGGAGCCGACGCGGGGGTCAGCCCCCTGAACCCTAAGGAGCCGACGCGGGGTCAGCCCCCTGAACCCTAAGGAGCCGACGCGGGGGTCAGCCCCTGAACCCTAAGGAGCCGACGCGGGGGTCAGCCCCCTGAACCCTAAGGAGCCGACCGCGGGGGTCAGCCCCCTGAACCCTAAGGAGCCGACGCGGGGTCAGCCCCCTGAACCCTAAGGAGCCGACCGCGGGGGTCAGCCCCCTGAACCCTAAGGAGCCGACGCGGGGGTCAGCCCCTGAACCCTAAGGAGCCGAACGCGGGGTCAGCCCCCTGAACCCTAAGGAGCCGAACGCGGGGGTCCCCCCTGAACCCTAAGGAGCCGACCGCGGGGTCAGCCCCCTGAACCCTAAGGAGCCGACCGCGGGGGTCAGCCCCCTGAACCCTAAGGAGCCGACCGGGGGTCAGCCCCCTGAACCCTAAGGAGCCGGACGCGGGGGTCAGCCCCCTGAACCCTAAGGAGCCGAACGCGGGGGTCAGAACCCTAAGGAGCCGACGCGGGGGTCAGCCCCCTGAACCCTAAGGAGCCGACGCGGGGTCAGCCCCCTGAACCCTAAGGAGCCGACGCGGGGGTCAGCCCCCTGAACCTAAGAGCCGACGCGGGGTCAGCCCCCTGAACCCTAAGGAGCCGAACGCGGGGGTCAGCCCCCTGAACCCTAAGGAGCCGACCGCGGGGGTCAGCCCCCTGAACCCTAAGGAGCCGGACGCGGGGGTCAGCCCCCTGAACCCTAAGGAGCCGAACGCGGGGGTCAGCCCCCTGAACCCTAAGGAGCCGAACGCGGGGGTCAGCCCCCTGAACCCTAAGGAGCCGACGCGGGGGTCAGCCCCTGAACCCTAAGGAGCCGACGCGGGGGTCAGCCCCCTGAACCCTAAGGAGCCAAAGCTGGGGGTCAGCCCCCTGAACCCTAAGGAGCCAAAGACGGGGGTCAGCCCCCTGAACCCTAAGGAGCCAAACGCGGGGGTCAGCCCCCTGAACCCTAAGGAGCCGACCGCGGGGTCAGCCCCTGAACCTAAGGAGCCGACGAGGGGGTCAGCCCCTGAACCCTAAGGAGCCGAACGCGGGGGTCAGCCCCCTGAACCCTAAGGAGCCGAACGCGGGGGTCAGCCCCCTGAACCCTAAGGAGCCGGACGCGGGGGTCAGCCCCCTGAACCCTAAGGAGCCGACCGGGGGTCAGACCCCTGAACCCTAAGGAGCCGAACGCGGGGGTCAGCCCCCTGAACCCTATGGAGCCGACCGCGGGGGTCAGCCCCCTGAACCCTAAGGAGCCGACGCGGGGGTCAGCCCCTGAACCCTAAGGAGCCGAACGCGGGGGTCCCCTGAACCCTAAGGAGCCGACCGCGGGGGTCAGCCCTGAACCCTAGGAGCCGACGCGGGGGTCAGCCCCTGAACCCTAAGGAGCCGAACGGGGGGTCAGCCCCCTGAACCCTAAGGAGCCGACGCGGGGGTCAGCCCCCTGAACCCTAAGGAGCCGACCGCGGGGGTCAGCCCCCTGAACCCTAAGGAGCCGAACGGGGGTCAGCCCCTGAACCCTAAGGAGCCGCCGCGGGGGTCAGCCCCCTGAACCCTAAGGAGCCGACGCGGGGGTCAGCCCCCTGAACCCTAAGGAGCCGGACGGGGGGTCAGCCCCTGAACCCTAAGGAGCCGAACGGGGGTCAGCCCCCTGAACCTAAGGAGCCGACGCGGGGGTCAGCCCCTGAACCCTAAGGAGCCGACGCGGGGGTCAGCCCTGAACCAGGAGCCGAACGCGGGGTCAGCCCCCTGAACCCTAAGGAGCCAAACCCGGGGGTCAGCCCCCTGAACCCTAAGGAGCCGAAGCCGGGGGTCAGCCCCCTGAACCCTAAGGAGGACGCGGGGGTCAGCCCCCTGAACCCTAAGGAGCCGACCGCGGGGGTCAGCCCCCTGAACCCTAAGGAGCCGACGCGGGGGTCAGCCCCCTGAACCCTAAGGAGACCGCGGGGGTCAGCCCCCTGAACCCTAAGGAGCCGAACGCGGGGTCAGCCCCCTAACCCCAAGGAGCCGACGCGGGGTCAGCCCCTGAACCCTAAGGAGCCGACCGCGGGGGTCAGCCCCCTGAACCCTAGGAGCCGACGCGGGGTCAGCCCCTGAACCCTAAGGAGCCGACGCGGGGGTCAGCCCCCTGAACCCTAAGGAGCCGAACGCGGGGGTCAGCCCCCTGAACCCTAAGGAGCCGGCGGGGGTCAGCCCCTGAACCCTAAGGGAGCCGCGGGGTCAGCCCCCTGAACCCTAAGGAGCCGAACGCGGGGGTCAGCCCCCTGAACCCTAAGAAGCCGAACACGGGGGTCAGCCCCTGAACCCTATGGAGCCGAACGCGGGGGTCAGCCCCCTGAACCCTAAGGAGCCGCGGGGGTCAGCCCCTGAACCCTAAGGAGCCGACGGGGTCAGCCCCCTGAACCCTAAGGAGCCGAACGCGGGGGTCAGCCCCCTGAACCCTAAGGAGCCGAACGCGGGGGTCAGCCCCCTGAACCCTAAGGAGCCGAACGTGGGGTCAGCCCCCTGAACCCTAAGGAGCCGAACGGGGGGTCAGCCCCTGAACCCTAAGGAGCCGACGGGGGTCAGCCCCCTGAACCCTAAGGAGCCGACGCGGGGGTCAGCCCCCTGAACCCTAAGGAGCCGACGCGGGGGTCAGCCCCCTGAACCCTAAGGAGCCGACCGCGGGGGTCAGCCCCCTGAACCCTAAGGAGCCGGACGCGGGGGTCAGCCCCCTGAACCCTAAGGAGCCGACGCGGGGGTCAGCCCCCTGAACCCTAAGGAGCCGACCGGGGGTCAGCCCCCTGAACCCTAAGGAGCCGACGCGGGGGTCAGCCCCTGAACCCTAAGGAGCCGACGCGGGGGTCAGCCCCCTGAACCCTAAGGAGCCGGACGCGGGGGTCAGCCCCCTGAACCCTAAGGAGCCGAACGCGGGGGTCAGCCCCCTGAACCTAAGGAGCCGACGCGGGGGCCCCCTGAACCCTAAGGAGCCGACGCGGGGGTCAGCCCCCTGAACCCTAAGGAGCCGAACGCGGGGGTCAGCCCTGAACCCTAAGGAGCCGAACGCGGGGGTCAGCCCCTGAACCCTAAGGAGCCCGCGGGGTCCGCCCCCTGAACCCTAGGAAGCCAAAGACGGGGGTCCGCCCCCTGAACCCTAAGGAGCCGAACGGGGGTCAGCCCCCTGAACCCTAAGGAGCCGAACGCGGGGGTCAGCCCCCTGAACCCTAAGGAGCCGAACGCGGGGTCAGCCCCTGAACCCTAAGGAGCCGAACGCGGGGTCAGCCCCTGAACCCTAAGGAGCCGACGCGGGGGTCAGCCCCTGAACCCTAAGGAGCCGAACGCGGGGGTCAGCCCCCTGAACCTAAGGAGCCGAACGCGGGGGTCAGCCCCCTGAACCCTAAGGAGCCGAACGCGGGGGTCAGCCCCCTGAACCCTAAGGAGCCGAACGCGGGGGTCAGCCCCCTGAACCCTAAGGAGCCAAAGCCGGGGGTCAGCCCCCTGAACCCTAAGGCCAAAGCCGGGGGTCAGCCCCCTGAACCCTAAGGAGCCGACGCGGGGGTCAGCCCCCTGAACCCTAAGGAGCCGACGCGGGGGTCAGCCCCCTGAACCCTAAGGAGCCGACCGCGGGGGTCAGCCCCCTGAACCCTAAGGAGCCGACGCGGGGGTCAGCCCCCTGAACCCTAAGGAGCCGACGCGGGGGTCAGCCCCCTGAACCCTAAGGAGCCGACGCGGGGGTCAGCCCCCTGAACCCTAAGGAGCCGGACGCGGGGTCAGCCCCCTGAACCCTAAGGAGCCGAACGCGGGGGTCAGCCCCCTGAACCCTAAGGAGCCGACGCGGGGGTCACCCCTGAACCCTAAGGAGCCGACCGCGGGGGTCAGCCCCTGAACCCTAAGGAGCCGACCGGGGGTCAGCCCCCTGAACCCTAAGGAGCCGACGCGGGGGTCAGCCCCCTGAACCCTAAGGAGCCGACGCGGGGTCAGCCCCCTGAACCTAAGGAGCCGACGCGGGGGTCAGCCCCCTGAACCCTAAGGAGCCGAACGCGGGGGTGCCCCTGAACCCTAAGGAGCCGAACGCGGGGGTGAGCCCCCTGAACCCTAAGGAGCCGAACGCGGGGGTCACCCCTGAACCCTAAGGAGCCGAACGCGGGGGTCACCCCTGAACCAAGGATCCGAACGCGGGGGTCAGCCCCCTGAACCCCAAGGAGCCGAACACGGGGTCATCCCCTGAACCCAAGGAGCCGAACGCGGGGGTCATCCCCCTGAACCCAAGGAGCCGAACGCGGGGTCAGCCCCCTGAGCCTAAGGTGCTGAGGAGGAGCCTAAGGAGCCGATCGCTTAAGGAGCGAAAGCCGGGGGTCATATCAGGTGCATTTAGTCATCCATGAATCAAAAATGAACAATTTCAATCCCAAAAAATCGTCTTTATTCTGTAAAAAATCTTAAAAAATCGATAAACCGATCGATATATTGACTCATAAACGTTTAAAACTCGATTTTGCGTGTAAAAATTCGTAAAAATCCGGGGTCTATGACATATTCAATTAAACGTAACCGTAGACACATCAGTTGAACAAGAAAATAGCGAAAAGTGAGGCTAGAGTTTGATCCCTTTGCCCACCCGAAACTCGAAAACGGTTCCTACACTCATCTTGATTTTTTTCCCCTGAGTTTTCTGTTCATTTAAGAACATTTCGACGGTGTAAGTCGGCAATCACGTAACTCGGTTGCGACGTCGCAGACTTCCTGTCATACTTTATTTTTTTAACGGAAAAATTCAACGGCAATTCAAAACTTTCTTGATTATTCCTCTCTGTGCGAAGAAAATTTTGTAAAAATTTCAAGGTTTGATATCAATTTGTTCTCCTTTAAAAAAATAACATAGAGGCGGAAATTTTCAGACACCACAAAACGAGTTATGTGATTGCCGACTTACACCGTCGATTTACATTTTTAAACGTGACAAATATTTATAAAACCTTTTCCAATCCAAGCGGAGACATGGATATTAATGTCGATGAGCCACAGTTGTGTTGAAAAAATCTATACAAGAATTAATAAAAGAGGGGGAAAACCCAAGAAGCACGCAATATTTGGTCTTAACCCATTTGTACATAGATCTTTTAGAGTCAAATACGTCCAATTTTGATCGTTTTGTTGCAAGTACACCACGCTGCAGTACTGTAAAATCACGAAATATAGAAGATATATTTTAAGTGCTTTGGAAATCATGGAACCACCTTAATATTTACTAAACACGCATTATACTTCCCTGTAATCTTATTTTTCTTTTCATCAATTGAAATTAATCCATGCAATGTGTGCTAACATTTCAAAATAATGCTTTGAAAAACGAAGATTCCCCGACTTTAATAATAGAGCCAAACAGAGCCGAGCGGTACGCTGCGTGCTGCCAGCGCGACGCGCGCATTGGCGCCTACAAACCTAACAGGAGGACCTAACAACAAGCGACCTTACTTGGTTCCTGCCCGATCGGCGAAGTATCGATTTCGAAACTAAAAATTTAGTCCATGCAACCCCTGTCGATTTTTCCCGATTTGGAACTGAGAAAAAACATTTCAAGATTTCAGTCGCATCCTATGAAGTTAAAGGCGTAGAATCGATTCCGCACAGTCTTGGCTCTCTGCAAGGCTTCCTTAGCCAAAGAACATTCAAAAACGAGCTTTTCTGACCAATTTTTGACTCTATGTCTAGAGCGTTTTCAGCGGACAGCCCGAAGCGAGGGACTCGCGGAGCTTTTCAGACTGGAGAATCGCACTTAGCGGGTAAATTCCAAGCGAGCTTCTTGGTTTCAGCCTGATCAGCGAACTTTCAATTTTGACCCCGAAATTTAGTCCGTGGTTCGTACCCTGTAGATTTTTCTCGATTTGGGACTGAGAAAAAATTTCAAGATTTCAGTCGCATCCTATGTAGTCGAAGGCGTAGAATCGATTCCGCAGGTTTTTAGCGTCAAAATCGAAAGTTCGCCGATCGAGCCGAAAGCAAGTTATGCCGCTTGGAAATGACCCGCTGAGTGCGATTTTCCAGTCAGAAAAGCTCCGCGAGTCCCTCATTTCGAGCTATCCGCTGAACACGCTCCAGAGAAAGAGTCAAAATTGGTCTGAAATGCTCGTGTTTGACCAGTTTTGACTGTTTCTCGACTCAGGAAGTCTCGCCGAGAAATGGAACCGTGTGGAATCGATTCTACGCCTCCAAAATTCGTAGATGCGACTGCAATCTTGATTTTTTTTTTATCAGTCCAAAATCGAGTAAAATCGACAGGCGTTACATTAACCGAATTTTAGCGTCAAAATCGAAAGTTCGCCGATCGAGCCGAAAGCAAGCTTGGCCGCTTGGAAATGACCCGCTGAGTGCGATTTTCCAGTCGGAAAAGCTCCGCAAGTCCCTCGCTTTGAACTATCCGCTGAAAACGCTCCAGAGAAAGAGTCAAAATTGGGCAGACAAACTCGTTTTGACCAGTTTATAACTTATCCCGGCTCAGGATGTCTCGCCATGAGTCGGGACCGTGCGGAATCGATTCTACGCCTCCAAATACGAAGGATGCGACTGAAATCCTGAATTTTTTCTCAGTCCAAAAAAGAGAAAAATCGACATAGGATTACATCGACTAAATTTTTCGGGTCAAAGGCGAATGTTCGCGGATTGGGCCGAAACCAGGGAAGCTCGCTTGGAATTGACCCGCTCAGTGCGATTTTCCAGTCGGAAAAGCTCCGCGAGTACCTCGCTTAGAGCTATCCGCTTAAAACGCTTTAGAGAACGAGTCAAA